>NW_027340115.1:0-44980 GCF_005239225.2 Populus alba | reverse complement strand
GGTGTTCTCATGGTATTGTAACGCTGCATATTAAATTCGAGGTCATTTGGATATCGGAGGTTCCTGAATTGGGTCTTGTTTTGTCGTAACGGGTCCGTTTGGTGTCTCCATATTTTGTTTCTGTTGATTTCGTTCCTGCCTTTATATCTTTCATATTTGGCTGTTGTTTGAGTCATTTTCATCACTTTCGCATTCCCCGATAAGTTCCGGTCGAAACAGAAGTCAGATTCGTAATCTCGAATCTAAATCAGTGCTCTTCCTGTCATCAACTCCATTCTATCTGTGTCATGCATTTCACCAGGGGAGAGGGACAGAGGGGATTGCAGATCAACGATGCGAAAAAACTAAGCCATGGTTTGGGGGTTTTGGAACGAGAAGTTGGTATTCTATGGTCTTCAAGCTTCATGGGAAAAGGAGGTACGGCGCCGAAAGGATGAAAGGCGAAGGAGAGAGTCGCCGTGGCTGTCATTCAAAAGTATGGACGCAACGGCGTGCTTATTTGAAATTCCTGTCGGCCGCTACTTCTATACTGTGTTGGTGGAGAAAGGTGTTAGCAATAAGGCGATTCCGAAGGCTTAAACAAGAGGCTACCGAAGGCGCTGTTGATCCTGTCCAAGATTCGAGGCGAATCTTCTTGGAGAGGGAGGGAATGATACGGTTCAGCCTATGGTACGACCCGAGCAAGGCCAGATTCAGCTTTTGGCGTAAAAAGCGCAGCAATCCAGGTTTACGGCAACAGCCACAATTCCCAATCCGGCCGTTGGACCGGGCTAATAGTTTACGTGGACTCTCCAGAAATATCTTGCCACCTTGGGTTAAACATTCAGGTCAATCGGAGTTCGGGAAGGCACCGCAATACTGGTCAACGGAGGCAGTACGAATTTTGTAATTTACCTTCCATTTGACTTGTGGACCTCCTATGTGGCTGGGATTCTTTTCCTGCAGGATGTGGCAGCTGGTTTTGGGAATTTCCTTGTTCCACAAGGATCGGAATCAAATTAAACTTCGTATTCGGTCTATTGGGGGTGAGGTCGTAATCATACGTAAAATTGGGGCTTATTCTGATAAGGTTCTAATTCTGCCGCAGAAACACTACTATTAGTGAACCATAAGCAAACCACATCGGAATCAATTGAAACTTCATATTATGTGTATCGGGGATGAGGTCGCACCAGATATTAAATGTGGGCTTATTTTGGTATCGGATTCTAGAGGTTTTTAATCGGAGGTTCAATTCTGCCGCAAACTGATCATACAAGGAGTTTGGGTACCTAGAGGTGAGAGAACGACCTATAAACCGAGTTTCGGTGTTCTCATGGTATTGTAACGCTGCATATTAAATTCGAGGTCATTTGGATATCGGAGGTTCCTGAATTGGGTCTTGTTTTGTCGTAACGGGTCCGTTTGGTGTCTCCATATTTTGTTTCTGTTGATTTCGTTCCTGCCTTTATATCTTTCATATTTGGCTGTTGTTTGAGTCATTTTCATCACTTTCGCATTCCCGATAAGTTCCGGTCGAAACAGAAGTCAGATTCGTAATCTCGAATCTAAATCAGTGCTCTTCCTGTCATCAACTCCATTCTATCTGTGTCATGCATTTCACCAGGGGAGAGGGGACAGAGGGGGATTGCAGATCAACGATGCGAAAAACTAAGCCATGGTTTGGGGGTTTTGGAACGAGAAGTTGGTATTCTATGGTCTTCAAGCTTCATGGGAAAAGGAGGTACGGCGCCGAAAGGATGAAAGGCGAAGGAGAGAGTCGCCGTGGCTGTCATTCAAAAGTATGGACGCAACGGCGTGCTTATTTGAAATTCCTGTCGGCCGCTACTTCTATACTGTGTTGGTGGAGAAAGGTGTTAGCAATAAGGCGATTCCGAAGGCTTAAACAAGAGGCTACCGAAGGCGCTGTTGATCCTGTCCAAGATTCGAGGGCGAATCTTCTTGGAGAGGGAGGGAATGATACGGTTCAGCCCTATGGTACGACCCGAGCAAGGCCAGATTCAGCTTTTGGCGTAAAAAGCGCAGCAATCCAGGTTTACGGCAACAGCCACAATTCCCAATCCGGCCGTTGGACCGGGCTAATAGTTTACGTGGACTCTCCAGAAATATCTTGCCACCTTGGGTTAAACATTCAGGTCAATCGGAGTTCGGGAAGGCACCGCAATACTGGTCAACGGAGGCAGTACGAATTTTGTAATTTACCTTCCATTTGACTTGTGGACCTCCTATGTGGCTGGGATTCTTTTCCTGCAGGGATGTGGCAGCTGGTTTTGGGAATTTCCTTGTTCCACAAGGATCGGAATCAAATTAAACTTCGTATTCGGTCTATTGGGGGTGAGGTCGTAATCATACGTAAAATTGGGGCTTATTCTGATAAGGTTCTAATTCTGCCGCAGAAACACTACTATTAGTGAACCATAAGCAAACCACATCGGAATCAATTGAAACTTCATATTATGTGTATCGGGGATGAGGTCGCACCAGATATTAAATGTGGGCTTATTTTGGTATCGGATTCTAGAGGTTTTTAATCGGAGGTTCAATTCTGCCGCAAACTGATCATACAAGGAGTTTGGGTACCTAGAGGTGAGAGAACGACCTATAAACCGAGTTTCGGTGTTCTCATGGTATTGTAACGCTGCATATTAAATTCGAGGTCATTTGGATATCGGAGGTTCCTGAATTGGGTCTTGTTTTGTCGTAACGGGTCCGTTTGGTGTCTCCATATTTTGTTTCTGTTGATTTCGTTCCTGCCTTTATATCTTTCATATTTGGCTGTTGTTTGAGTCATTTTCATCACTTTCGCATTCCCGATAAGTTCCGGTCGAAACAGAAGTCAGATTCGTAATCTCGAATCTAAATCAGTGCTCTTCCTGTCATCAACTCCATTCTATCTGTGTCATGCATTTCACCAGGGGAGAGGGGACAGAGGGGGATTGCAGATCAACGATGCGAAAAAACTAAGCCATGGTTTGGGGGTTTTGGAACGAGAAGTTGGTATTCTATGGTCTTCAAGCTTCATGGGAAAAGGAGGTACGGCGCCGAAAGGATGAAAGGCGAAGGAGAGAGTCGCCGTGGCTGTCATTCAAAAGTATGGACGCAACGGCGTGCTTATTTGAAATTCCTGTCGGCCGCTACTTCTATACTGTGTTGGTGGAGAAAGGTGTTAGCAATAAGGCGATTCCGAAGGCTTAAACAAGAGGCTACCGAAGGCGCTGTTGATCCTGTCCAAGATTCGAGGGCGAATCTTCTTGGAGAGGGAGGGAATGATACGGTTCAGCCCTATGGTACGACCCGAGCAAGGCCAGATTCAGCTTTTGGCGTAAAAAGCGCAGCAATCCAGGTTTACGGCAACAGCCACAATTCCCAATCCGGCCGTTGGACCGGGCTAATAGTTTACGTGGACTCTCCAGAAATATCTTGCCACCTTGGGTTAAACATTCAGGTCAATCGGAGTTCGGGAAGGCACCGCAATACTGGTCAACGGAGGCAGTACGAATTTTGTAATTTACCTTCCATTTGACTTGTGGACCTCCTATGTGGCTGGGATTCTTTTCCTGCAGGGATGTGGCAGCTGGTTTTGGGAATTTCCTTGTTCCACAAGGATCGGAATCAAATTAAACTTCGTATTCGGTCTATTGGGGGTGAGGTCGTAATCATACGTAAAATTGGGGCTTATTCTGATAAGGTTCTAATTCTGCCGCAGAAACACTACTATTAGTGAACCATAAGCAAACCACATCGGAATCAATTGAAACTTCATATTATGTGTATCGGGGATGAGGTCGCACCAGATATTAAATGTGGGCTTATTTTGGTATCGGATTCTAGAGGTTTTTAATCGGAGGTTCAATTCTGCCGCAAACTGATCATACAAGGAGTTTGGGTACCTAGAGGTGAGAGAACGACCTATAAACCGAGTTTCGGTGTTCTCATGGTATTGTAACGCTGCATATTAAATTCGAGGTCATTTGGATATCGGAGGTTCCTGAATTGGGTCTTGTTTTGTCGTAACGGGTCCGTTTGGTGTCTCCATATTTTGTTTCTGTTGATTTCGTTCCTGCCTTTATATCTTTCATATTTGGCTGTTGTTTGAGTCATTTTCATCACTTTCGCATTCCCGATAAGTTCCGGTCGAAACAGAAGTCAGATTCGTAATCTCGAATCTAAATCAGTGCTCTTCCTGTCATCAACTCCATTCTATCTGTGTCATGCATTTCACCAGGGGAGAGGGGACAGAGGGGGATTGCAGATCAACGATGCGAAAAACTAAGCCATGGTTTGGGGGTTTTGGAACGAGAAGTTGGTATTCTATGGTCTTCAAGCTTCATGGGAAAAGGAGGTACGGCGCCGAAAGGATGAAAGGCGAAGGAGAGAGTCGCCGTGGCTGTCATTCAAAAGTATGGACGCAACGGCGTGCTTATTTGAAATTCCTGTCGGCCGCTACTTCTATACTGTGTTGGTGGAGAAAGGTGTTAGCAATAAGGCGATTCCGAAGGCTTAAACAAGAGGCTACCGAAGGCGCTGTTGATCCTGTCCAAGATTCGAGGGCGAATCTTCTTGGAGAGGGAGGGAATGATACGGTTCAGCCCTATGGTACGACCCGAGCAAGGCCAGATTCAGCTTTTGGCGTAAAAAGCGCAGCAATCCAGGTTTACGGCAACAGCCACAATTCCCAATCCGGCCGTTGGACCGGGCTAATAGTTTACGTGGACTCTCCAGAAATATCTTGCCACCTTGGGTTAAACATTCAGGTCAATCGGAGTTCGGGAAGGCACCGCAATACTGGTCAACGGAGGCAGTACGAATTTTGTAATTTACCTTCCATTTGACTTGTGGACCTCCTATGTGGCTGGGATTCTTTTCCTGCAGGGATGTGGCAGCTGGTTTTGGGAATTTCCTTGTTCCACAAGGATCGGAATCAAATTAAACTTCGTATTCGGTCTATTGGGGGTGAGGTCGTAATCATACGTAAAATTGGGGCTTATTCTGATAAGGTTCTAATTCTGCCGCAGAAACACTACTATTAGTGAACCATAAGCAAACCACATCGGAATCAATTGAAACTTCATATTATGTGTATCGGGGATGAGGTCGCACCAGATATTAAATGTGGGCTTATTTTGGTATCGGATTCTAGAGGTTTTTAATCGGAGGTTCAATTCTGCCGCAAACTGATCATACAAGGAGTTTGGGTACCTAGAGGTGAGAGAACGACCTATAAACCGAGTTTCGGTGTTCTCATGGTATTGTAACGCTGCATATTAAATTCGAGGTCATTTGGATATCGGAGGTTCCTGAATTGGGTCTTGTTTTGTCGTAACGGGTCCGTTTGGTGTCTCCATATTTTGTTTCTGTTGATTTCGTTCCTGCCTTTATATCTTTCATATTTGGCTGTTGTTTGAGTCATTTTCATCACTTTCGCATTCCCGATAAGTTCCGGTCGAAACAGAAGTCAGATTCGTAATCTCGAATCTAAATCAGTGCTCTTCCTGTCATCAACTCCATTCTATCTGTGTCATGCATTTCACCAGGGGAGAGGGGACAGAGGGGGATTGCAGATCAACGATGCGAAAAACTAAGCCATGGTTTGGGGGTTTTGGAACGAGAAGTTGGTATTCTATGGTCTTCAAGCTTCATGGGAAAAGGAGGTACGGCGCCGAAAGGATGAAAGGCGAAGGAGAGAGTCGCCGTGGCTGTCATTCAAAAGTATGGACGCAACGGCGTGCTTATTTGAAATTCCTGTCGGCCGCTACTTCTATACTGTGTTGGTGGAGAAAGGTGTTAGCAATAAGGCGATTCCGAAGGCTTAAACAAGAGGCTACCGAAGGCGCTGTTGATCCTGTCCAAGATTCGAGGGCGAATCTTCTTGGAGAGGGAGGGAATGATACGGTTCAGCCCTATGGTACGACCCGAGCAAGGCCAGATTCAGCTTTTGGCGTAAAAAGCGCAGCAATCCAGGTTTACGGCAACAGCCACAATTCCCAATCCGGCCGTTGGACCGGGCTAATAGTTTACGTGGACTCTCCAGAAATATCTTGCCACCTTGGGTTAAACATTCAGGTCAATCGGAGTTCGGGAAGGCACCGCAATACTGGTCAACGGAGGCAGTACGAATTTTTGTAATTTACCTTCCATTTGACTTGTGGACCTCCTATGTGGCTGGGATTCTTTTCCTGCAGGGATGTGGCAGCTGGTTTTTGGGAATTTCCTTGTTCCACAAGGATCGGAATCAAATTAAACTTCGTATTCGGTCTATTGGGGGTGAGGTCGTAATCATACGTAAAATTGGGGCTTATTCTGATAAGGTTCTAATTCTGCCGCAGAAACACTACTATTAGTGAACCATAAGCAAACCACATCGGAATCAATTGAAACTTCATATTATGTGTATCGGGGATGAGGTCGCACCAGATATTAAATGTGGGCTTATTTTGGTATCGGATTCTAGAGGTTTTTAATCGGAGGTTCAATTCTGCCGCAAACTGATCATACAAGGAGTTTGGGTACCTAGAGGTGAGAGAACGACCTATAAACCGAGTTTCGGTGTTCTCATGGTATTGTAACGCTGCATATTAAATTCGAGGTCATTTGGATATCGGAGGTTCCTGAATTGGGTCTTGTTTTGTCGTAACGGGTCCGTTTGGTGTCTCCATATTTTGTTTCTGTTGATTTCGTTCCTGCCTTTATATCTTTCATATTTGGCTGTTGTTTGAGTCATTTTCATCACTTTCGCATTCCCGATAAGTTCCGGTCGAAACAGAAGTCAGATTCGTAATCTCGAATCTAAATCAGTGCTCTTCCTGTCATCAACTCCATTCTATCTGTGTCATGCATTTCACCAGGGGAGAGGGGACAGAGGGGGATTGCAGATCAACGATGCGAAAAACTAAGCCATGGTTTGGGGGTTTTGGAACGAGAAGTTGGTATTCTATGGTCTTCAAGCTTCATGGGAAAAGGAGGTACGGCGCCGAAAGGATGAAAGGCGAAGGAGAGAGTCGCCGTGGCTGTCATTCAAAAGTATGGACGCAACGGCGTGCTTATTTGAAATTCCTGTCGGCCGCTACTTCTATACTGTGTTGGTGGAGAAAGGTGTTAGCAATAAGGCGATTCCGAAGGCTTAAACAAGAGGCTACCGAAGGCGCTGTTGATCCTGTCCAAGATTCGAGGGCGAATCTTCTTGGAGAGGGAGGGAATGATACGGTTCAGCCCTATGGTACGACCCGAGCAAGGCCAGATTCAGCTTTTGGCGTAAAAAGCGCAGCAATCCAGGTTTACGGCAACAGCCACAATTCCCAATCCGGCCGTTGGACCGGGCTAATAGTTTACGTGGACTCTCCAGAAATATCTTGCCACCTTGGGTTAAACATTCAGGTCAATCGGAGTTCGGGAAGGCACCGCAATACTGGTCAACGGAGGCAGTACGAATTTTGTAATTTACCTTCCATTTGACTTGTGGACCTCCTATGTGGCTGGGATTCTTTTCCTGCAGGGATGTGGCAGCTGGTTTTGGGAATTTCCTTGTTCCACAAGGATCGGAATCAAATTAAACTTCGTATTCGGTCTATTGGGGGTGAGGTCGTAATCATACGTAAAATTGGGGCTTATTCTGATAAGGTTCTAATTCTGCCGCAGAAACACTACTATTAGTGAACCATAAGCAAACCACATCGGAATCAATTGAAACTTCATATTATGTGTATCGGGGATGAGGTCGCACCAGATATTAAATGTGGGCTTATTTTGGTATCGGATTCTAGAGGTTTTTAATCGGAGGTTCAATTCTGCCGCAAACTGATCATACAAGGAGTTTGGGTACCTAGAGGTGAGAGAACGACCTATAAACCGAGTTTCGGTGTTCTCATGGTATTGTAACGCTGCATATTAAATTCGAGGTCATTTGGATATCGGAGGTTCCTGAATTGGGTCTTGTTTTGTCGTAACGGGTCCGTTTGGTGTCTCCATATTTTGTTTCTGTTGATTTCGTTCCTGCCTTTATATCTTTCATATTTGGCTGTTGTTTGAGTCATTTTCATCACTTTCGCATTCCCGATAAGTTCCGGTCGAAACAGAAGTCAGATTCGTAATCTCGAATCTAAATCAGTGCTCTTCCTGTCATCAACTCCATTCTATCTGTGTCATGCATTTCACCAGGGGAGAGGGGACAGAGGGGGATTGCAGATCAACGATGCGAAAAACTAAGCCATGGTTTGGGGGTTTTGGAACGAGAAGTTGGTATTCTATGGTCTTCAAGCTTCATGGGAAAAGGAGGTACGGCGCCGAAAGGATGAAAGGCGAAGGAGAGAGTCGCCGTGGCTGTCATTCAAAAGTATGGACGCAACGGCGTGCTTATTTGAAATTCCTGTCGGCCGCTACTTCTATACTGTGTTGGTGGAGAAAGGTGTTAGCAATAAGGCGATTCCGAAGGCTTAAACAAGAGGCTACCGAAGGCGCTGTTGATCCTGTCCAAGATTCGAGGGCGAATCTTCTTGGAGAGGGAGGGAATGATACGGTTCAGCCCTATGGTACGACCCGAGCAAGGCCAGATTCAGCTTTTGGCGTAAAAAGCGCAGCAATCCAGGTTTACGGCAACAGCCACAATTCCCAATCCGGCCGTTGGACCGGGCTAATAGTTTACGTGGACTCTCCAGAAATATCTTGCCACCTTGGGTTAAACATTCAGGTCAATCGGAGTTCGGGAAGGCACCGCAATACTGGTCAACGGAGGCAGTACGAATTTTGTAATTTACCTTCCATTTGACTTGTGGACCTCCTATGTGGCTGGGATTCTTTTCCTGCAGGGATGTGGCAGCTGGTTTTGGGAATTTCCTTGTTCCACAAGGATCGGAATCAAATTAAACTTCGTATTCGGTCTATTGGGGGTGAGGTCGTAATCATACGTAAAATTGGGGCTTATTCTGATAAGGTTCTAATTCTGCCGCAGAAACACTACTATTAGTGAACCATAAGCAAACCACATCGGAATCAATTGAAACTTCATATTATGTGTATCGGGGATGAGGTCGCACCAGATATTAAATGTGGGCTTATTTTGGTATCGGATTCTAGAGGTTTTTAATCGGAGGTTCAATTCTGCCGCAAACTGATCATACAAGGAGTTTGGGTACCTAGAGGTGAGAGAACGACCTATAAACCGAGTTTCGGTGTTCTCATGGTATTGTAACGCTGCATATTAAATTCGAGGTCATTTGGATATCGGAGGTTCCTGAATTGGGTCTTGTTTTGTCGTAACGGGTCCGTTTGGTGTCTCCATATTTTGTTTCTGTTGATTTCGTTCCTGCCTTTATATCTTTCATATTTGGCTGTTGTTTGAGTCATTTTCATCACTTTCGCATTCCCGATAAGTTCCGGTCGAAACAGAAGTCAGATTCGTAATCTCGAATCTAAATCAGTGCTCTTCCTGTCATCAACTCCATTCTATCTGTGTCATGCATTTCACCAGGGGAGAGGGGACAGAGGGGGATTGCAGATCAACGATGCGAAAAACTAAGCCATGGTTTGGGGGTTTTGGAACGAGAAGTTGGTATTCTATGGTCTTCAAGCTTCATGGGAAAAGGAGGTACGGCGCCGAAAGGATGAAAGGCGAAGGAGAGAGTCGCCGTGGCTGTCATTCAAAAGTATGGACGCAACGGCGTGCTTATTTGAAATTCCTGTCGGCCGCTACTTCTATACTGTGTTGGTGGAGAAAGGTGTTAGCAATAAGGCGATTCCGAAGGCTTAAACAAGAGGCTACCGAAGGCGCTGTTGATCCTGTCCAAGATTCGAGGGCGAATCTTCTTGGAGAGGGAGGGAATGATACGGTTCAGCCCTATGGTACGACCCGAGCAAGGCCAGATTCAGCTTTTGGCGTAAAAAGCGCAGCAATCCAGGTTTACGGCAACAGCCACAATTCCCAATCCGGCCGTTGGACCGGGCTAATAGTTTACGTGGACTCTCCAGAAATATCTTGCCACCTTGGGTTAAACATTCAGGTCAATCGGAGTTCGGGAAGGCACCGCAATACTGGTCAACGGAGGCAGTACGAATTTTGTAATTTACCTTCCATTTGACTTGTGGACCTCCTATGTGGCTGGGATTCTTTTCCTGCAGGGATGTGGCAGCTGGTTTTGGGAATTTCCTTGTTCCACAAGGATCGGAATCAAATTAAACTTCGTATTCGGTCTATTGGGGGTGAGGTCGTAATCATACGTAAAATTGGGGCTTATTCTGATAAGGTTCTAATTCTGCCGCAGAAACACTACTATTAGTGAACCATAAGCAAACCACATCGGAATCAATTGAAACTTCATATTATGTGTATCGGGGATGAGGTCGCACCAGATATTAAATGTGGGCTTATTTTGGTATCGGATTCTAGAGGTTTTTAATCGGAGGTTCAATTCTGCCGCAAACTGATCATACAAGGAGTTTGGGTACCTAGAGGTGAGAGAACGACCTATAAACCGAGTTTCGGTGTTCTCATGGTATTGTAACGCTGCATATTAAATTCGAGGTCATTTGGATATCGGAGGTTCCTGAATTGGGTCTTGTTTTGTCGTAACGGGTCCGTTTGGTGTCTCCATATTTTGTTTCTGTTGATTTCGTTCCTGCCTTTATATCTTTCATATTTGGCTGTTGTTTGAGTCATTTTCATCACTTTCGCATTCCCGATAAGTTCCGGTCGAAACAGAAGTCAGATTCGTAATCTCGAATCTAAATCAGTGCTCTTCCTGTCATCAACTCCATTCTATCTGTGTCATGCATTTCACCAGGGGAGAGGGGACAGAGGGGGATTGCAGATCAACGATGCGAAAAACTAAGCCATGGTTTGGGGGTTTTGGAACGAGAAGTTGGTATTCTATGGTCTTCAAGCTTCATGGGAAAAGGAGGTACGGCGCCGAAAGGATGAAAGGCGAAGGAGAGAGTCGCCGTGGCTGTCATTCAAAAGTATGGACGCAACGGCGTGCTTATTTGAAATTCCTGTCGGCCGCTACTTCTATACTGTGTTGGTGGAGAAAGGTGTTAGCAATAAGGCGATTCCGAAGGCTTAAACAAGAGGCTACCGAAGGCGCTGTTGATCCTGTCCAAGATTCGAGGGCGAATCTTCTTGGAGAGGGAGGGAATGATACGGTTCAGCCCTATGGTACGACCCGAGCAAGGCCAGATTCAGCTTTTGGCGTAAAAAGCGCAGCAATCCAGGTTTACGGCAACAGCCACAATTCCCAATCCGGCCGTTGGACCGGGCTAATAGTTTACGTGGACTCTCCAGAAATATCTTGCCACCTTGGGTTAAACATTCAGGTCAATCGGAGTTCGGGAAGGCACCGCAATACTGGTCAACGGAGGCAGTACGAATTTTGTAATTTACCTTCCATTTGACTTGTGGACCTCCTATGTGGCTGGGATTCTTTTCCTGCAGGGATGTGGCAGCTGGTTTTGGGAATTTCCTTGTTCCACAAGGATCGGAATCAAATTAAACTTCGTATTCGGTCTATTGGGGGTGAGGTCGTAATCATACGTAAAATTGGGGCTTATTCTGATAAGGTTCTAATTCTGCCGCAGAAACACTACTATTAGTGAACCATAAGCAAACCACATCGGAATCAATTGAAACTTCATATTATGTGTATCGGGGATGAGGTCGCACCAGATATTAAATGTGGGCTTATTTTGGTATCGGATTCTAGAGGTTTTTAATCGGAGGTTCAATTCTGCCGCAAACTGATCATACAAGGAGTTTGGGTACCTAGAGGTGAGAGAACGACCTATAAACCGAGTTTCGGTGTTCTCATGGTATTGTAACGCTGCATATTAAATTCGAGGTCATTTGGATATCGGAGGTTCCTGAATTGGGTCTTGTTTTGTCGTAACGGGTCCGTTTGGTGTCTCCATATTTTGTTTCTGTTGATTTCGTTCCTGCCTTTATATCTTTCATATTTGGCTGTTGTTTGAGTCATTTTCATCACTTTCGCATTCCCGATAAGTTCCGGTCGAAACAGAAGTCAGATTCGTAATCTCGAATCTAAATCAGTGCTCTTCCTGTCATCAACTCCATTCTATCTGTGTCATGCATTTCACCAGGGGAGAGGGGACAGAGGGGGATTGCAGATCAACGATGCGAAAAACTAAGCCATGGTTTGGGGGTTTTGGAACGAGAAGTTGGTATTCTATGGTCTTCAAGCTTCATGGGAAAAGGAGGTACGGCGCCGAAAGGATGAAAGGCGAAGGAGAGAGTCGCCGTGGCTGTCATTCAAAAGTATGGACGCAACGGCGTGCTTATTTGAAATTCCTGTCGGCCGCTACTTCTATACTGTGTTGGTGGAGAAAGGTGTTAGCAATAAGGCGATTCCGAAGGCTTAAACAAGAGGCTACCGAAGGCGCTGTTGATCCTGTCCAAGATTCGAGGGCGAATCTTCTTGGAGAGGGAGGGAATGATACGGTTCAGCCCTATGGTACGACCCGAGCAAGGCCAGATTCAGCTTTTGGCGTAAAAAGCGCAGCAATCCAGGTTTACGGCAACAGCCACAATTCCCAATCCGGCCGTTGGACCGGGCTAATAGTTTACGTGGACTCTCCAGAAATATCTTGCCACCTTGGGTTAAACATTCAGGTCAATCGGAGTTCGGGAAGGCACCGCAATACTGGTCAACGGAGGCAGTACGAATTTTGTAATTTACCTTCCATTTGACTTGTGGACCTCCTATGTGGCTGGGATTCTTTTCCTGCAGGGATGTGGCAGCTGGTTTTGGGAATTTCCTTGTTCCACAAGGATCGGAATCAAATTAAACTTCGTATTCGGTCTATTGGGGGTGAGGTCGTAATCATACGTAAAATTGGGGCTTATTCTGATAAGGTTCTAATTCTGCCGCAGAAACACTACTATTAGTGAACCATAAGCAAACCACATCGGAATCAATTGAAACTTCATATTATGTGTATCGGGGATGAGGTCGCACCAGATATTAAATGTGGGCTTATTTTGGTATCGGATTCTAGAGGTTTTTAATCGGAGGTTCAATTCTGCCGCAAACTGATCATACAAGGAGTTTGGGTACCTAGAGGTGAGAGAACGACCTATAAACCGAGTTTCGGTGTTCTCATGGTATTGTAACGCTGCATATTAAATTCGAGGTCATTTGGATATCGGAGGTTCCTGAATTGGGTCTTGTTTTGTCGTAACGGGTCCGTTTGGTGTCTCCATATTTTGTTTCTGTTGATTTCGTTCCTGCCTTTATATCTTTCATATTTGGCTGTTGTTTGAGTCATTTTCATCACTTTCGCATTCCCGATAAGTTCCGGTCGAAACAGAAGTCAGATTCGTAATCTCGAATCTAAATCAGTGCTCTTCCTGTCATCAACTCCATTCTATCTGTGTCATGCATTTCACCAGGGGAGAGGGGACAGAGGGGGATTGCAGATCAACGATGCGAAAAACTAAGCCATGGTTTGGGGGTTTTGGAACGAGAAGTTGGTATTCTATGGTCTTCAAGCTTCATGGGAAAAGGAGGTACGGCGCCGAAAGGATGAAAGGCGAAGGAGAGAGTCGCCGTGGCTGTCATTCAAAAGTATGGACGCAACGGCGTGCTTATTTGAAATTCCTGTCGGCCGCTACTTCTATACTGTGTTGGTGGAGAAAGGTGTTAGCAATAAGGCGATTCCGAAGGCTTAAACAAGAGGCTACCGAAGGCGCTGTTGATCCTGTCCAAGATTCGAGGGCGAATCTTCTTGGAGAGGGAGGGAATGATACGGTTCAGCCCTATGGTACGACCCGAGCAAGGCCAGATTCAGCTTTTGGCGTAAAAAGCGCAGCAATCCAGGTTTACGGCAACAGCCACAATTCCCAATCCGGCCGTTGGACCGGGCTAATAGTTTACGTGGACTCTCCAGAAATATCTTGCCACCTTGGGTTAAACATTCAGGTCAATCGGAGTTCGGGAAGGCACCGCAATACTGGTCAACGGAGGCAGTACGAATTTTGTAATTTACCTTCCATTTGACTTGTGGACCTCCTATGTGGCTGGGATTCTTTTCCTGCAGGGATGTGGCAGCTGGTTTTGGGAATTTCCTTGTTCCACAAGGATCGGAATCAAATTAAACTTCGTATTCGGTCTATTGGGGGTGAGGTCGTAATCATACGTAAAATTGGGGCTTATTCTGATAAGGTTCTAATTCTGCCGCAGAAACACTACTATTAGTGAACCATAAGCAAACCACATCGGAATCAATTGAAACTTCATATTATGTGTATCGGGGATGAGGTCGCACCAGATATTAAATGTGGGCTTATTTTGGTATCGGATTCTAGAGGTTTTTAATCGGAGGTTCAATTCTGCCGCAAACTGATCATACAAGGAGTTTGGGTACCTAGAGGTGAGAGAACGACCTATAAACCGAGTTTCGGTGTTCTCATGGTATTGTAACGCTGCATATTAAATTCGAGGTCATTTGGATATCGGAGGTTCCTGAATTGGGTCTTGTTTTGTCGTAACGGGTCCGTTTGGTGTCTCCATATTTTGTTTCTGTTGATTTCGTTCCTGCCTTTATATCTTTCATATTTGGCTGTTGTTTGAGTCATTTTCATCACTTTCGCATTCCCGATAAGTTCCGGTCGAAACAGAAGTCAGATTCGTAATCTCGAATCTAAATCAGTGCTCTTCCTGTCATCAACTCCATTCTATCTGTGTCATGCATTTCTGATGTGCCGTGAATGATTTGAAAATCGGCAACAATGATTATAATGAAAATGGATGAAGGATGGGTCTGGTTGTGTTGTCTTTCTTTTGGTATTTAGGCTGGATTGTAGTGATTTAAGGTAAATAAGATGGAGATAAACTAGAATGATACTTTGATAAGTCGATCTGGACGCCACAAAGATCAATCTAGGATTTCGACGCCACACTCTTTGTGATTGAAGAGTGATAAGTCAGGTAGGGTTCTTCACAAAACGAATTTGGAAGAACAACTCTTAATTCTCTGAATTAAGTTTTCAAATCTTGGCCAAAAGTGTTTATTTCATATTCTGATACATATTTATCTTTGGAACATCCCTCCAAAGTTAGGTGAATTCAACATGACAGAAGTCAAGCCTAAAAACTAGACTTTTAAAAAAAAGCAAGTAGACAAATTTAACTAACACACGTTTTTTGTTGACATTTCTAAAACATATGCAGACGAAATTTAAAACAGCCATAACTTTTGACACAAAAGTCCAATGCACTCATGGTTGGACAATATAGAAAGATCACGTTCTGAACTTGAATTTTACCTACATAAATCTTCTTTTCACATGCATTGGATGACTTCAAATTCGGGTTCAAATCCATCTACTGTGCTGACCGTAAACAGCATCAATTCCTTCACTTGCATTATCAATCCAAATACAAGTAGCCCAGCATGAAAAGAACCATTAAGGGCTTTTCCCATCTCCAAGTTCCAATTGTAGGCAAATAAGTACCCTTGAACCAATTTCAAACTGATTGCTAATTTTTAACTCCGACGCAGCTTCAATCATTGCAATTTGATTCGTCAAGGCCCGTTGTAGTTGTTTCGCTCTCGCTCTTGTCATTGGACCATCTGAATCCTCTTGCATATTAGATTCAGCTTTACGAGATGGATTATAATTCCCATGATGCACATCATCAGCCCCGGGTTGAAAATGATTTGTCCTCAAATCAGAATCGTCATCATCATCCAAGTACGGAGATAAGTCTTTCACATTAAAAGTAGCTGATACGTTGTAATCACCAGGAAGATCTACCTTATACGCATTGTCATTCACCTTCTCTATAATACGAAATGGACCGTCAGCTCTTGGCATCAACTTGGACTTACGTTTGCTTGGAAATCTGCCCTTGCTAATATGAATCCAAACAAGATCTCCAGGTTCAAACCTGACCATCTTTCGCCCCTTGTTAGCTTGTTTAGCATACTTTGTTGTTTTCTCCTCAATATGTAGTCGAACCTGCTCATGTAGTTTCTTCATCAATTCTGCCTTTCTAATTCCATCCATAGATGTCCTCTCATCAATTGGAATATGAACAAGATCAATAGGAACACAAGGATTAAAGCCATAGACAACCTCGAATGGTGAAAATTTTGTAGCCCCATGCACACTACGATTATATGCAAACTCCACAATCGGCAAAACAAGTATCCCAACTCTTCAAATTCTTATGTATAACAGCTCGTAACAAAGAAAGATAAAGTTCGGTTTACTACCTCAGTTTGTCCATCAGTTTGTGGATGACATGCCGTACTGAAAAGTAACTTTGTTCCAAGTTTCCTCCAAAGAGTCTTCCAAAAGTGGCTTAAGAACTTTTGTATCAACGATCAGAGACAATGCTTTTAGGAATTCCATGCAAACGAACAATCTCTTGAAAGAACAAATCAACAACATGTACTGCATCGTCAGTTTTCGTACAAGGAATGAAATGGGACATTTTGGAGAATCGATCAACCACCACCATTATTGAATCCTTCCCACGTTGTGTTCTCGGTAGTCCAAAGTACAAAGTCCATGCTAATGTCCATCCATGGTTGCTCTGGAATAGGCAGTGGCATAATAGAGTCCATACGCATTCTCTTTACCTTTAGCTCTCTTGCAAATAGCACATCTTTCAATCACCTTGTGTACATCCCGTAACATGCTAGGCCAAAAAAAATGTTCTTTCAGCAGCTCATAAGTCTTCTTCTCCCCAAAATGACCACTAAGACCACCACTATGAGCCTCTCGCACAAGCAACTCCCGTAACGAACCTGAAGGAATACACATTCTGCCCATTTTGAACAAGTAACCTTCATGCATAAAGAACCCATCACAAGCTCCCTTTGCACATTCGGCAACCACATTAGCAAAGTAGGAATCATTGGCATACTGATCCTTCACCTGTTCAAAACCCATCAGCCTTGCATTCAACATAGAGATCAGTGCGTACCTCCTAGAAAGAGCATCAGCAACCACATTAACTTGCCCTTTCTTGTACTTTATAACATAAGGAAATGACTCCATGAATTTCCACCCATTTAGCATGTCTTCGATTCAACTTGTTTTGTCCCTTAAGATACTTCAAGGCTTCAATGATCAGTATGTATAACAAATTCTTTAGGCAACAAGTAGTGCTGCCATACCTCCAGAGCCCGAATCAAAGCATAGAACTCCTTGTCGTAAATAGAGTAGTTCAAACGAGCTCCATTTAACTTTTCACTGAAGAATGCAATCGGTCTCTTTTCTTGCATCAAAACAGCACCAATTCCAACCCCGGAAGCATCGCACTCTATTTCAAATGTTTTAGCAAAGTCTGGAAAGTGCTAAAACTGGAGCTGTACACAACTTTTCCTTAATTAGCTCGAAAGCTTTCTGCGCATCCTCACTCCATCTAAACTCCTTCCCTTTTTTCAAGCATTCTGTCATAGGAGCAACACAATAGAGCTGAAGTCTTTCACAAATCGCCTGTAGAAAGAAGATAAACCATGGAAACTCCTCACATCAGTGATACTAGCAGGTTTTGGCCAGTCTCGAATTGCCTCAATTTTCTCCTCATCAACTCTAACTCCCCTGCTAAGAGATAATATATCCAAGAAACACGACACTTTCTTTACAAAAGTAACACTTTGTGAGTTTCCCATACAACTTTAGAATCTTGCAAAGTTTCAAAACACAACTCTAAGATGCTTCACATGATCATCAAAGGTCTTGCTATACACCAGGATGTCGTCAAAATATACTACAACAAACAGCCCAATATACTTCCTCAAAACATGATTCATAAGCCTCATAAATGTACTAGGCGCATTAGATAACCCAAACGGCATTACCATCCATTCATAATAACCCCTGTTTAGTTTTAAATGCTGTTTTCCATTCATCTCCCTCTTTCATTCCTAATTTGGTGATAGCCACTCATCAAATCGACTTTGGAAAACAATGCAGCACCATGCAACTCATCAAGCAAATCATCAAGTCTGGGTATAGGAAATCGATTACTTAACTGTTATTTTGTTGATAGCGCGGCTGTCCATGCACATCCTCATGGTACCATCTTTCTTCGGTACAAGCAAAGTAGGTACGGAACATGGACTAAGTGATTCTCGCACATAGCCCTTCTCTAAGAGCTCACCGACCTGCCTTTGAATCTCTTTCGCTTCCTCTGGATTACATCTGTATGCTGGTCTATTAGGAAGTGAAGCTCCCGGCACCAAATCAATTTGATGCTCAATACCACGAATAGGTGGTAATCCTTTAGGCAATTCATCTGGAAACACATCTTTAAATTCTTCAAGTAATTCCTTAATCTGTCGTGGTAAGTCCAATCCTTCTACTTGTAGTAGTTGCTTTGCCCAGACCATGAAAACAATCCCTGTTGTCGCTAATGCTTGTTTGATGTCTCCTTTTTTGGCTAACAACAGCCCCTTTCGTGATGTCACCTCCTTTTGTTGGCTTCGTAACTGATCCTCTCTAACTTGTTGAGAACTCAGTGGTAACAAGTTCACCTTCTTTCCATTCAGCATAAAAGAATAAGTGTTCTTCTGTCCATTGTAGGTCACATCATTATCAAACTGCCATGGACGACCCAACAACAAATGGCTAGCTGACATTGGTGCAACGTCACATAAAACCTCGTCGTGATAGGTTTTAATGGAAAAAGGTACACGAACTTGCTTTGTCACCCGAATCTCCCCATTCTCATTCAGCCATCGCAAACTATAGGGTCTGGGATGTGAAAGGGTATTTAAACCCAATTTCTCCACCAAGGTAGTTGACGCAACATTAGTGCAACTTCCATTATCAATGATCATCCCGCACACCTTATCTCGAATCTGACATCGAGTATGAAAGATGTTCTCGCGTTGCTCATCACTAAACGTCAATTTGTGCATTCAGAACCCGTTGAACAACCAACAAATCTCCCTTCACTGGTTCGAAATCCTCTTCTTGTTCAGCCACTTTGTACCTCATCTTCGTCTTCAGTTTTCAACCTCATCTCCACTGATCAGCTCTCCATGATCCCCATGCAAAATCATCACCCTTTTATTTGGACATTCCGAAGCAATATGCCATGTCCCAAGCACTTGAAGCACTTGATGTCTCGAGACCTTCCTAGGGTGTTGAGGTTCTGTCACCTTTCTCCTTTCCCTTCAAAGAATCGAACTGGTATTCCCCTTGCTAAACTCCACCTTCTCATCTCGTTTAGGTGTGCTCCATGTTTCGTGTAGGCGTAGAAACAGCTCCTTGTCGCACTTGACGTAGTTACACTAGTTCGGACACCTCCTCGTCTCTGCTGCCTCTCTACTCGGGTTGCAAGCTTTATAACTTCCTCAAGGAAGATGTACGGTTGTAACTCAACAACATTAAGCTATATATCCTTCCTCAACCCTCCAAGAAATCTAGCTATTGTTTTGCTCTTTGAGGTTCCCATCAATTCAATCACATGCGACTCCAGCAGCAATTCAAACTCTTTTCACATACTCTTCCACAGTCAAAGATCCCTAGTCGCAAAGTCTGAAGTCTGATGTATAGCTCCTGTTTATTAGTAATCAGGAACAAATCTCATTCTCATCACTCTTTTCATAGTTGCCCATGTTGCAATGCTCCTCCTCTCCTATCCCTTTCTCCTCTGAATCTTTTACGTTTTCCCCACCATAAAAGAGCATAATCTGTAAACTCAAGTGCTGCCACCTTGCACTTCCTTTCTTCAGAATATTCATACCATTCAAACACCTTTTCAACCTTCTGAAGATCCACTCCAAGTAATTCCTCAGGTGACATACTTCCTCTAAACGGTGGAAATTTTAAGTTTGAGACCATTAGGAGGATATTTGCTGCTTCTTGGTCTGAATGCCATCATCTTCGTGCCTTCGTGGGATACATATCATTTTAGTCGTTGGCACTCTGAAGTGTGACTCGTTTGGGGTTTGGCAATTAATTTTCTTTGCAGTTTCCTTTCTATAAGGGTATCAAGCCGTCAATCATCCCCTTGATCTTCCTTCGTCAGCTTATTAATATCATTGTCGTGGCAAGTACGCTCGGTTGGGGTTGCAAACTTTAACTTTGCAATAAGGCTCTTGGCTTCTTCTCATCGCCACTCATTAAGTGTAAGCAACCTTGCCATCCCCAACTTCAGCTCTTCTTCTTTATTTCGTTAAGTTGTAATCCAGTTTTTGGCTTCCTTGACTTTAGATCGCACTGTTTGCTCTGATCCAGATGATGTGGCCGTGAATGTTTGAAAGATCGGCAATCAAAGGTGATTAGTAATGAAAATTGGATGTAAGGATTGTGCACTGGTTGATTTGTTTTTTCTTTTTGGTATAGCTGGATTGGTAGTGATTTTTAAGGTAAATAAGATGGAGATAAATCTAGAATTGATACTTTGAACCAGATAAGTTCTGTATCTGGACAGTCGCACAAAGATTCAACGTATGGATTTCGATCCGAGCCTACATCTTCTTGTTGATGTAAGAGTGATTAAGTCAGGTAGGGGTTTCTTCACAACGAATTTGGATTAGAAACTCTTATTTTCTCTGAATTAAAGGTTTTATCTTGGCCAAAAGTGTTTTCTTCATTTGCTGATATCATTTATTTATCTTGGAATTTCATCCCTCCAAAGTTAGATGGAGATTCAATCAGATCAGATGATGCAAATTGCCTATAAACTGACTGTTTATATGCTAATGACAAATTTTAGAGCTAACAGACGTTTTTTTCATTTGCTAAATTCATTTATTGCAGACTAAATTAAAACAGGTGAGCACAGAAGATCGCAATTAGGTCTGGACAATATATTGTAGTGAATTTTAACTAACATTAAATCTTGTTTTTAAGGTATTCGGGTTCTCAATAAGATGGCTATTCCAATTCCCTTCAGATCGCAAGACTAGGCGCTCGAATGAAAGAACCATTAATGGGCTTTTCCGATAGTTCTCTGTAGGCACTGATAAGCCAATTTCAAAATTCTGATTGATCTGGATTGCGCCCCTTAATTTTAGTTGTTTCGCTCTCTGCTCTTTGTCATTGGAAAGATCGATATTAGTGAATCTAGATTATAAATTCCCATGATTGCACATCGACTGTGTGATTGTATGGATTTGCCAAACAATTGATATTATAATGTTAGAAATGGAATGAAGGACTGGGTGCCTGGTTTGTGGTTGTTCTTTCTCTGGATTGTAAGTGGATTTTTAAGGTAATATAAGATGGAGGAATATTGTATACATTTTGATTGAAGCCACATAAGATAATCTATGATTGTCGACGCCGACACTTTTTTGGTGAGCTTCTAGTGTAGGGTTCTTCACAAAACGAATTTGGAAGAACAACTCTTAATTCTCTGAATTAAGTTTTCAAATCTTGGCCAAATAAGTGTTTATTTCATATCTGATACATTATTTATCTTTGGAACATCCCTCCAAAGTTAGGTGAATTCAACATGACAGAATAAGTCAAGCCTAAAAAACTAGACTTTTAATAAAGCAAGTAGACAAATTTAACTAACACACGTTTTTTGTTGACATTTCTAAAACATATGCAAACGAAATTTAAAACAGCCATAACTTTTGACACAAAAGTCTAATTGCAATGCACTCATGGTTGGACAATTATAGAAAGATCACGTTCTGAACTTGAATTTTACCTACATAAATCTTGTTTTCACATGCATTGGATGACTTCAAATTCGGGTTCAAATCCATCTACTGTTCTGACCGTAAACAGCATCATTCCTGTTCACTTGCATTATCAATCCAAATACAAGTAGCCTATAAACAGCATGAAAAGAACCATTTAAGGGCTTTTCCCATCTCCAAGTTCCAAATTGTAGGCAAATAAGCACCCTTGAACAATTTCAAACTGATTGCTCTAATTTTTAACTCCGACGCAGCTTCAATCATTGCAATTTGATTCGTCAAGGCACCCGTTGTAGTTGTTTCGCTCTCTCGCTCTTGTCATTGGATGCCATATTGATCCTCTTGCATATTAGATTTCAGCTTTACGAAAGATGGATTATAATTCCCATGATGCACATCATCATCAGCTACGACGGGTTGAAAAATGATTTGTCCTCAATCAGAATCGTCATCATCATCCAAGTACGGAGATAAGTCTTTCAACATTAAAAGTAGCTGATTACGTTGTAATCACCATAGAGAAGATCTACCTTATACGCATTGTCATTACCTTTCTCTTATAATACGAAATGGACCGTCAGGCTCTTGGCATGAACTTGGACTTACGTTTGCTTGGAAATCTGCCCTTGCTAATATGAATCCAAACAAAGATCTCACAGGTTCAAGCCTGACCATCTTTCGCCCCCTTGTTAGCTTGTTTAGCATACTTTGTCTTGTTTTCTCCTAATTTATGAGTCACCTGCTCCTATGAGGTCAATTCTGCCTTTCATGTAATAACCCTCATCAAATTGGAATATGAACCAAGATTGAACCACAAGCGATAAAGCAAATGGTGAAAATTTTTTGTGCCATTTCGATTATTATGCAAACTCCCACAATCGGCACAAGCAAGCTATACCCCATCCCAAATAACGGTTTACTACCTCAGTTTGTGGATGACATGCCGTACTGAAAAAGTAACTTTGTTCCAATGTTTCCTGTTCAAAGAGTCTCTTCCAAAAAGTGGCTTAAGAACTTTGTTATCACGATCAGAGACCAATTGCTTTTGGAATTCTATGCAATACGAACAATTCTCTTGAAAGAACAAATCAGCAACATGCTACTTACAGCATCGTCAGTTTTCATATAAGGAATGAAATGGGACATTTTGGAGAATCGATCAAATCCAGCGTGCACCATATATTATCCTATCTTGCCACGTTGTGTTCTTGGTAATCCCAAGTAATTTGCAAAATCGACTTTAGAAAACAATACAGCACTACATGCAACTCATTTCAAGCCAAATCATCAAGTCTGGATTATAAAAAATCGATACTTAACTGTTATTTTTTGTTGATAGCACGGCTGTCCATGCACATCATCCTCAATGGGTACCTGATCTTTCTTCGGAACAAGCAAAAAGTAGTGTAGGTTACGGAACATGGACTAAGTGATTCTCGGCACATAGCCCTTCTCTAAGAGCTCACCGACCCCTGCCTTTGAATCTCTTTCGCTTCCTCTGGATTACATCTGTATGCTAGTCTATTAGGAAGTGAAGCTCCCGGACACCAAATCAATTTGATGCTCAATTACCACGAATAGGTGGTAATCTTTTAGGTAATTCATACTGGAAACTTACATCTTTAAATTCATTCAAGTAATTCCTAATCTGTTTGGTAACGTCCAATCCTTCTACTTGTAGTAGTTGCTATTGCCCAGACCATTGAAAACAATCCCTGTTGCGGCTAATGCTTGTTTGATGTCCTTTTTTTGGCTAACAACAGCTCCTTTCGTGATGTCACCTCCTCTTTGTTGGCTTCGTAAACTGATTCCTTCTAGCTTGTTGAGAACTCAGTGGTAACAAGTTCATTACTTCTTGCATTCAGCATAAAAGAATAAGTGATTCTTTGTCGTTCCATTGTAGGGTCACATCCTTATCAAACTTGCCATGGACGACCAGCAAACAAAATGGCTAGCTGACATTGTGCAACATCAACATAAAACCTCGTATGGATAGGTTTTAATGGAAAAAGGTACACTGAACTTGCTTTGTCACCCCGAATCTCCCCATTCTCATCAGTCACCATCTCAATACAAACTATAGCGGTCTGGGGATGTGGAAGGGTATTTAAACCCAATTTCTCCACCAAGGTAGTTGACGCAACATTAGTGCAACTTGCCATTATCAATTGATCATCTTCCGCACACCTTATCTCGAATCTGACATCGAGTATGAAAGATGTTCTACTATAGCGTTGCTTTTCATCACTAACAGTCAATTTGTGCATTCAGAACCCCTGTTGAACAACCAACAAATCTCCACTTCACGTGGTTCGAAATCCTCTTCTTGTTCAGCTCCAATTGTACCTCATCTTCGTGCTTCAGTTTCAACCTCATCTCCACTGGCTCTCCATGATCCCCATGCAAAATATCACGCCTTTTATTTGGACATTCGAAGCAATATGCCCATTGTCCCAAGCACTTGAAGCAGCTTGATGTCCCGAGACCTCCTAGGGTGTTGAGGTTCTGTCACGTTCTCCTTTCCCTTCAAAGAATCAAAACGGTATTCCCCTTGCTAAACTCCGCACCCTTCTCATCTTCGTTTAGGCGTGCTCCATGTTCGTGTAGGCGTAGAAACAGCCCTTGTCTGGGGCGCTTGACGTAGTTACACTAAGTTCGGACTTACTCCTCGTCTCTGCTGCGTCTCTCTACTCGGGTTGCAAGCTTTATAACTTCCTCAAGGAAGATGTACGGTTGTAACTCAACAAACATTAGCTATATCCTTCCTCTAACCCTCCAAGAAATCTAGATATTGTTTGCTTCTTTGAGGTCCATCAATTCACATCGAATTGGCAGCAATTCGAACTCTTTCACATACTCTTACCACAGTCAAAGATCCCTGTCGCAAAGTCTGAAGTCTTGATGTATAGCTCCTGTTTATAGTAATCAGGAACAAATCTCTCTTCTTCATCACTCTTTTCATAGTTGCCGGATCATGTTGCAATCTCCTCCTCTTCATCCCTTCTCCTCTAAATCTTTAAGTTTTCCCACCATAAAAGAGCATTAATCTGTAAACTCAAGTGCTGCCACCTTGCACTTCCTTTCTTCAGAAATATTCATACCATTCAAAACACCTTTTCAACCTTCTGAATCCACTCCAAGTATTCCTGCAGGGTGAACTACTTCCTCTAAACGGTGGAATCTTAAGTTTGAGACCATTAGGAGGATTATATTCTGCCTTCTTGCGTCTGACCCTATCATCAGCCTCATCATCCCCATTTTGGATCTTCGTCAGCTTCTATAATATCATTTCGTGGCACCCTAAGTGCTTGCCTCGGTTGGGGTTGCAAATTATTTCTTTGCATCCTTTGATATAAGGTATTCAAATGTTCACGGAATTCCCAGTCATCTCATCCCGGAATCTCAGCATGAGAATCGTTGTAAGCCCATAACCTTGTGCCTGTTCCAAACTTAACCCTCTTGGCAAAAATCTTCTTTATCTCCAGCCATAGTTAAGTTCTTGTCAACCTTAATTCCAGCAAACTTTCTTTTTCTTTTTTCTTCTTGTTTTTGGCTCCTGTCTTTAGATCGCAACTGAATGCTCTGATACCAGATGATTGATGCCGTGAATGATTTGGAAAATGCGCAACAATGATTATAATGAAAATGGATGAAGGATGGGTTCTGGTTGTGTTGTCTTTCTTTTGGTATTTAGGCTGGATTGTAGTGATTTAAGGTAAATAAGATGGAGATAGCACTAGAATGATACTTTGATAAGTCGAATCTGGACGCCACAAAGATCAATCTAGGATTTCGACGCCACACTCTTTGTGATTGAAGAGTGATAAGTCAGGTAGGGTTCTTCACAAAACGAATTTGGAAGAACAACTCTTAATTCTCTGAATTAAGTTTCAAATCTTGGCCAAAAAGTGTTTATTTCATATTTCTGATACATATTTATCTTTGGAACATCCCTCCAAAGTTAGGTGAATTCAACATGACAGAAGTCAAGCCTAAAAACTAGACTTTTAATAAAGCAAGTAGACAAATTTAACTAACAACGTTTTTTTTGACATTTCTAAAACATATGCAAACGAAATTTAAAACAGCCATAACTTTTGACACAAAAGTCCAATGCATTCATGGTTGGACAATATAGAAAGATCACGTTCTGAACTTGAATTTTACCTACATAAAATCTTGTTTTCACATGCATTGGATGACTTCAAATTCGGGTTCAAATCCATCTACTGTTCTGACCGTAAACAGCATCAATTCCTTCACTTGCATTATCAATCCAAATACAAGTAGCCCAGCATGAAAAGAACCATTAAGGGCTTTTCCCATCTCCAAGTTCCAATTGTAGGCAAATAAGCACCCTTGAACCAATTTCAAACTGATTGCTAATTTTTTAACTCCGACGCAGCTTCAATCATTGCAATTTGATTCGTCAAGGCCCGTTGTAGTTGTTTCGCTCTCGCTCTTGTCATTGGACCATATGGAATCCTCTTGCATATTAGATTCAGCTTTACGAGATGGATTATAATTCCCATGATGCACATCATCAGCCCCGGGTTGAAAATGATTTGTCCTCAAATCAGAATCTTCGTCATCATCATCCAAGTACGGAGATAAGTCTTTCACATTAAAAGTAGCTGATACGTTTGTAATCACCAGGAAGATCTACCTTATACGCATTGTCATTCACCTTCTCTATAATACGAAAATGGACCGTCAGCTCTTGGCATGAAACTTGGACTTACGTTTGCTTGGAAATCTCTGCCCTTGCTAATATGAATCCAAAACTTCAAAGATCTTCCAGGTTCATAGCCTGACCATTTCTTTCGCCCCTTGTTAGCTTGTTTAGCCATACTTTGTTGATTTTTCTCCTCAATATGTAGTCGTCTACCTCAGTTTGTGGATGACATGCCGTACTGAAAAAGTAACTTTGTTCCAAGTTTCCTCCAAAGAGTCTTCCAAAAAGTGGCTTAAGAACTTTGTATCACGATCAGAGACAATGCTTTTAGGAATTCTATGCAAACGAACAATCTCTTGAAAGAACAAATCAGCAACATGTACTGCATCGTCAGTTTTTCATAAAGGAATGAAATGGGACATTTTGGAGAATCGATCAACCACCACCATTATTAAATCCTTCCACGTTGTGTTCTTGGTAATCCAAGTACAATTTGAAAATCGACTTTAGAAAACAATACAGCACCATGCAAGCTCATCAAGTCAAATCATCAAGTCTGGGTATAGAAATCGATACTTAACTGTTATTTTGTTGATAGCACGGCTGTTCCATACACATCCTCATGGTACCATCTTTCTTCGGAACAAGCAAAGTAGGTACGGAACATGGACTAAGTGATTCTCGCACATAGCCCTTCTCTAAGAGCTCACCGACCTGCCTTTGAATCTCTTTCGCTTCCTCTGGATTACATCTGTATGCTAGTCTATTAGGAAGTGAAGCTCCCGACACCAAATCAATTTGATGCTCAATACCACGGAATAGGTGGTAATCCTTTAGGTAATTCATCTGGAAACACATCTTTAAATTCTTCAAGTAATTCCTTAATCTGTCTTGGTAAGTCCAATCCTTCTACTTGTAGTAGTTGCTTTGCCCAGACCATGAAAACAATCCCTGTTGCGGCTAATGCTTGTTTTGATGTCTCCTTTTTTGGCTAACAACAGCCCCTTTCGTGATGTCCCACCTCCTTTTGTTGGCTTCGTAACTGATCCTCTCTAACTTGTTGAGAACTCAGTGGTAACAAGTTCACCTTCTTTCCATTCAGCATAAAAGAATAAGTGTTTCTTTCGTCCATTGTAGGTCACATCCTTATCAAACTGCATGGACGACCCCAGCAACAAATGGCTAAGCTGACATTGGTGCAACATCACATAAAAACCTCGTCATGATAGGTTTAATGGAAAAAGGTACACGAACTTGCTTTGTCACCCGAATCTCCCATTCTCATTCAGCCATCGCAAACTATAGGGTCTGGGATGTGGAAGGGTATTTAAACCCAATTTCTCCACCAGGTAGTTGACGCAACATTAGTGCAACTTCCATTATCAATGATCATCCCCGCACACCTTATCTCGGAATCTGACATCGAGTATGAAAAAGATGTTTCTCAGCGCGTTGCTCATCGCACTGCGAACGTCAATTTTGTGCATTCAGAACCCGTTGAACAACCAACTAAAATCTCCCTTCATCTGGTTCGAAATCCTCTTCTTTGTTCAGCCACTTGTACCTGATCTTCGTCTTCAGTTTCAACCTCATCTCCACTGATCAGCCTCTCCATGATCCCCCATGCAAAATCATCCACCCTTTTATTTGGACATTCCGAAGCAATATGCCCATGTCCCATAGCACTTGAAGGCACTGTTGATGTCCCGGACCTCCTAGGGTGTTGAGGTTCTGTCACCTTCTCCTTTCCCTTCAAAGAATCAAAACTGGTATTTCCCCTTTGCTAAACTCCACCTTCTCATGTCTCGTTTAGGTGTGCTCCATGTTCGGTAGAGCGTAGAAACAGCCCTTGTCGCGCTTGACGTAGTTACACTAGTTCGGGACACCTCCTCGTCTCTGCTGCCTCTCTAACTCGGGTTGCAAGCTTTATAACTTCCTCAAGGAAGATGTACGGTTGTAACTCAACAACATTAGCTGTTATATCCTTCCTCGCCCTCCAAGAAATCTAGCTATTGTTTGCTCTTGAGGTTCCATCAATTCCACATCGAATCTGCAGCAATTCAAACATCTTTCACATACTCTTCCACATGTCAAAGATCCCCTGTCGCAAAGTCTGAAGTCTGAATGTATAGCTCCTGTTTATAGTTAATCAGGAACAAATCTCTTCTTCATCACTCTTTTCATAGTTGCCCATGTTGCAATCTCCTCCTCTTCATCCCTTCTCCTCTAATCTTTACGTTTTCCCACCATTTTTAAAGAGCATAATCTGTAAACTCAAGTGCTGCCACCTTCACTTTCCTTCTTCAGAATATTCATACCATTCAAACACCTTTTTCAACCTTCTGAATCCACTCCAAGTATTCCTCAGGTGAACTACTTCCTCTAAAGCGGGTGGAATCTTAAGTTTGAGACCATTAGGAGGATTATAATTTGGCCTTCCTTGGTCTGCACCCTATCATAGGCAGCCTCATCATCGCCATTTGGATCTTCGTCAGCTTCTTCAATATAATATCATTTCGTGGGGCACCCTAAGTGCTTGCCTCGGTTGGGTTGCAAAATTATTTCTTTTGCATCCTTTGCATAAGGTTTCAAACTGTTCACGAATTCCAGTCATCTCATCCCGGAATCTCAGCATTGAGATCGTTGTAAGACCGCATGACCTGTGCCTGTTCCAAACTTAACCCTCTTGGCAAATCTTCTTTATCTCCAGGGCCATAGTTACAGTCTTGTCAACCTTAATTCCAGCAAAACCTTTCTTCTTCTTGCTTCTTCTTCTTGTTTTTGGCTCCTGTCTTAGATCGCAACTGATGGCTACTGATACCAGATGATGTGCCGTGAATGATTTGGAAATCGGCAACAATGATTATAATGAAAATGGATGAAGGATGGGTCTGGTTGTGTTGTCTTTCTTTGGTATTTTTAGCTGGATTGTAGTGATTTAAGGTAAATAAGATGGAGATAAGACTAGAATGATACTTTGATAAAGTCGATCTGGACGCCACAAAGATCAATCTAGGATTTCGACGCCACAATACTCTTTGTGATTCTGAAGAGTGATAAGTCAGGTAGGGTTCTTCACAAAAACGAATTGGAAGAACAACTCTTAATTCTCTGAATTAAGTTTTCAAAATCTTGCCCCAAAAGTGTTTATTTTCATATTCTGATACATATTTAGCTTTGGAAGCATCCCTCCAAAGCTTAGGTGAATTCAACATGACATAAAGTCAAGCCTAAAAACTAGACTTTTAATAAAGCAAGTAGACAAATTTAACTAACACACGTTTTTTGTTGACAGTTTCTAAAACATATGCAAACGAAATTTAAAACAGCCATAACTTTTGACACAAAAGTCCAATGCACTCATGGTTGGACAATATAGAAAGATCACGTTCTGAACTTGAATTTTACCTTACATAAATCTTGTTTTCACATGCATTGGATGACTTCAAATTCGGGTTCAAATCCATCTACTCTGTTCTGACCGTAAAACAGCATCAATTCCTTCACTTGCATTATCAATCCAAATACAAGTAGCCATAAACCACCAGCATGAAAAGAACGGGCATTAAGGGGCTTTTCCCATCTCCAAAGTTCCAATTGTAGGGCAAATAAGCACCCTTGAACCAATTTCAAACTGATTGCTAATTTTTAACTCCCGACGCAGCTTCAATCATTGCAATTTGATTCGTCAAGGCCCGTTTGTTAGTTGTTTCGCTCTCGCTCTTATTGTCATTGGACCTCATATGAATCCTCTTGCATATTAGATTTCAGCTTTACGAGATGGATTATAATTCCCATGATGCACATCACTTCAGCCCCGGGTTGAAAATGATTTGTCCTCAAATCAGAATCGTCATCATCATCCAAGTACGGAGATAAGTCTTTCACATAAAAGTAGACTGATACGTTGTAATCACCAGGAAGATCTACCTTCATACGCCATTGTATCACAGGTTACTTCTCTATAATACGAAATGGAACCGTGCAGCTCTTGGCATGAACTTGGACTTACGTTTGCTTGGAATCTGCCCTTGCTAACTATGAATCCAAACAAGATCTCCAGGTTCAAGCCTGACCATCTTTCGCCCCTTGTTAGCTTGTTAGCATACTTTGTTGTTTTCTCCTCGAAAAAATATATAGTCGAACCTCGAGTTTGTGGATGACATGCCGTACTGAAAGTAACTTTGTTCCAAGTTTCCTCCAAAGAGTCTTCCCAAAAGTGGCTTAAGAACTTTGTATCAACGATCAGAGACAATGCTTTAGAATTCTATGCAAACGAACAATCTCTTGAAAAGAACAAATCAGCAACATGTACTGCATCGTCAGTTTTTCATACAAGGAATGAAATGGGTACATTTTGGAGAATCGATCAACCACCACCATTATTTAAATCCATTCCGCTTAGGCGTTGTGTTCTTGGTAATCGCTAGAAGTACAATTTGAAAAATCGACTTTTAGAAAACAATACAGCACCAGTGCAACTCATCAAGTAAATCATCAAGTCTGGGTATAGAAAATCGATACTGTTAACTGTTATTTTGTTTGATAGCACGAGCTGTCCATACACATCCTCAGTTAGGTACCTTTCTTCGGTAAATCAAGCAAAGTAGGGTACGGAACATGACTAAGGGGGGGTCTAGTGATCCACCTCATTCGAAGCACTAGAAGAAATATGATAGTTGGTGCAGCCCAAAAAAAAATATTCTGCTAAGATAGCTCACCGGACCTGGCCTTGAATCTCTTTCGACTTCCTCTGGATTACATCTGTATGCTAGTCTATTAGGAAGTGAAGCTCCCGGACACCTGAAATCAATTTGATGCTCAAATACCACGAATAGGTGGTAATCCTTTTAGGGTATAATTCATCTGGGAAAACACATCTTTAAATTTCTTCAAGTAATTTACTTTAATCTGTCTTGTGCCCCAAGTCCAATCACTTCTACTTGTAGTAGACTTCTTGCGAAACCGACGAGGCCTTTGCCCAGACCATGAAAACAATCCCTGTTGCGGCTAATGCTTGTTTGATGTCTCCTTTTTTGGCTAGACAAACAACAGCCCCTTTCGTGATGTCACCAAGTCCTTTTTTGTTGGCTTCGTAACTGATCCTCTAATCTAGCTTTGAGAACTCAGTGGTAACAAGTTCACGCTTCTTTCCATTCAGCATAAAAGAATAAGTTTCTTCTTTCGTCCATTGTAGGTCACATCCTTATCAAACTGCCATGGACGACCAGCAACAAATGGCTAGCTGACATTGGTGTGCAACATCACATAAACCTCGTCATGATAGGTTTTTAATGGAAAAAAGGTACACGAACTTGCTTTGTCACGGTGCCGAATCTCCCCATTCTCATTCAGCCATCGCAAACTATAGGGTCTGGGACTGTGGAAGGGTATTTAAACCCAATTCTCTCCACCAAGGTAGTTGACGCAACATTAGTGCAACTTCCATTATCAATGATCATCAGCGCGCACACCTATCTCGAATCTGACATCGAGTATAGAAAGATGTTCTCGCGTTGCTCAATCACTAACGTCAATTTGTGCATTCAGAACCCGTTGAACAACACCAACAAATCTCCCTTCACTGGTTCGAAATCCTCTCTTGTCCAGAATAAACAAGCTTCTTGTTCAGCCTACTTGTACCTGATCTTCGTCCCTTTCAGTTTCAACCTCATCTCCACTGATCAGCCTCTCCATGATCCCATGCAAAATCATCACCCTTTTATTTGGAACATAAGCCGAAGCAATATGCCCATAAGTGTCCCAAGCACTTGAAAGCACTTGATGTCCCGAGAACCTCCTAGGTGTTGAGGTTCTGTCACCTTTCTCCTTTCCCTTTCAAAGAATCAAAACTGGTATTCCCCCTTGCTAAACTCCACCTTCTCATCTCGTTTAGGCGTGCTCCATGTTCGTGTAGGCGTAGAAACAGCCCTTGTCGCGCTTTGACGTAGTTACACTAGTTCGGACAACTGGGTAGCCTCCTCGTCTCTGCTGCCTCTCTACTCGGTTGCAAGCTTTATAACTTCTCAAGGAAGATGTACGGTTGTAACTCAACAACATTAGCTATATCCTTCCTCAACCCTCAAGAAATCTAGCTATTGTTTGCTCTTGAGGTTCCATCAATTCACATCGAATCTGCAGTGGGGGCAATTTCAAACTCTTTCACATACTCTTCCACAGTCAAAGATCCCTGTCGCAAAGTCTGAAGTCTGATGTAATAGCTCCTGTTTATAGTAATCAGGAACAAATCTCTTCTTCATCACTCTTTTCTAGTTGCCCATGTTTGCAATCTCCTCCTCTTCATGCCCTTCTCCTCTGAATCTTTAACGTTTTCCCACCCATAAAAGAGCCATAATCTGTAAACTCAAGTGCTGCCACCTTGCACTTCCTTTCTCAGAATATTCATACCCATTCAAACACCTTTTTCAAACCTTCTGAATCCACTCCAAGTATTCCTCAGGTGAACTACTTCCTCTAAACGTGGAATCTTAAGTTTGAGACCATTAGGAGGATTATAAATTTGCCTTCTTGTCTGAACCCTATCATCAGCCTCATCATGCCCCATTTGGAATCTTCGTCAGCTTCTATAATATCATTTCGTGGCACCCTAAGTGCTTGCCTCGGGGTTGGGGTTGCAAATTATTTCTTTGCATCCTTTGCATAAGGTATTCAACTGTTCAACGAATTCCCAGTCATCTCATCCCGGATCTCAGCATGAGATCGTTGTAAGCCATAGACCTGTGCCTGTTGCCAAAAACTTAAACCCTCCTTGGCAAATCTTCTTATCTCCAGCCATAGTTAAGTTTATCAACCTCAATTCCAGCAAACTTTCTTTGTCTTCCTTCTTGTTTTTTGGCTCCTGTCTTAGATCGCAAACTGATGCTCTGATACCAGATATTGTGCCGTGAATGATTTGAAAATCAAGCAACAATGATTATAATGAAAATGATGAAGGATGGGTCTGGTTGTGTTGTCTTTCTTTTGTATTTAGGCTGGATTGTAGTGATTTAAGGTAAAATAAGATGGAAGATAGACTAGAATGATACTTTGATAAGTCGATCTGGACGCCACAAAGAATCAATCTAGGATTTCGACGCCACAATTATACTCTTTGTGATTGAAGAGTGATAAGTCAGGTAGGGGTTCTTCACAAAACGAATTTGAAAGAACTCTTAATTCTCTGAAATTAAGTTTTCAAAATCTTGGCCAAAAAGTGTTTTCTTCATATTTCTGATACATATTTATCTTTGGAAACATCCCTCCAAAGTTAGGTGAATTCAACATGAAAGAAGTCAAGCCTAAAAACTAGACTTTTAATAAAGCAAGTAGAACAAATTTAACTAAACAGACGTTTTTTTTGAACATTTCTAAAACATATGCAGAACGAAATTTAAAACAGCCATAACTTTTTGACACAAAAGTCCAATGCACTCATCATGGTTGGACAATATAGAAAGCATCACGTTCTGAACTTGAATTTTACCTACATAAAATCTTTGTTTTCACATGCATTGGATGACTTCAAATTCGGGTTCAAATCCATCTACTGTTCTGACCGTAAACAGCATCAATTCCCTTCACTTGCATTATCAATCCCAAATACAAGTAGGCCCCAGCATGAAAAAAGAACCATTAAGGCTTTCCCATCTCCAAGTTCCAATTGTAGGCAAATAAAGCACCCTTGAACCAATTTCAAACTGATTGCTAATTTTTAACTCGCGACGCAGCTTCAATCATTGCAAATTTGATTCGTCAAGACCCGTTGTAGTTGTTTCGCTCTCGCTCTTGTCATTGGACCATATGAATCCTCTGCCATATTAGATTCAGCTTTACGAGATGGATTATAATTCCCATGATGCACATCAACCACCTTAGAATCAATTGAAACCTCATATTATGTGTACTGGGATGAGAGCGCCAGCATTTGGGATAAGACATTTTTGATATCGGCTTCTGGAGGTTTTAATTGGAGGTCCAATCTGCCGCAAACTGATCATACAAGGCGTTTGGGTACCTAGAAATAAGAGAACACGAGCCTATAAATGTGTTTTGGTGACAGTATTGCAATAGTAAATACTTCCATACAGTGTTGCATAGAGAAAGGTGTTAGCAATAAGGGGATTCCGAAGGCTTAAACAAGAGGCTGCTGAAGTCGCTATGGATCCTATTCAAGATTCGAGGGCGAATCTTCTTGAAGAGGGAGGGAAGGCGATACGGCTCAGCCACGTGATACGACCCAAGTAAGGTCAGATTCAGATTTTGGCGTAAAGAGCGCAACAGTCATAATTCTCAATCCGACCGTTGGATCGGGCTAATATTTTACTTGGACTCTCCAGACATGTTTTGCTACCTTGGGTTAAAAATTCAGGTCAATCGGAGTTCGGGAAGGAACGGCAACTCTGGTCAACGGAGGCTGTACGGATTTTGTTATTTACTTCCATTTGACTCGTGGACTTCTTTTTTTTTGGTAAGCTGACTTGTGTATTAAAAGAAAATGATAGAAAGAATATAATGGGCATACCCAAGATTTACAATGTGGACAGAAACGAAAACCAACAAATGGCTACAGGCTAGCCACACAGCAAAACAAAAACTTAGACCAACTAGATATGCTAGGGGTACAAAAACAACCTGCTAAACATCAAATTAAGAGTCCATGTTATTGACCCTCCCAAAGTCTTTGTGGATCCTTTGTTTTCATCTGTTTGTTGAACATTTCTCAAAATCAAAACAAGCTTATCGCGAATGATACATTCGATTTGATCAAAAACCAAATTCAAAGCTTTAGACACATCTGCAAAGATCCTGGCGTTCCGTTCTTGCCAGATACAATACACTGTAGCTGGCGAAACCCAGTTTACGAAGAAAAGTTGACGAAACTTTTGCCATGCCAAGAGACTAGTGGCCAATCGAATCCATTCATCCAAGCTTTTTGTCATTCTTGGAATGTCGCATCTGTCACAAACATTCCACCATAATGCTTTCGCAAAGGAGCATTCAAAGAACAAGTGGTTGTGATCTTCATTATTGCGGAGACAGAGTTGAGCACCTATTAGACCCATGAATACCAAACCGATTGAAGTCTATCCTGCGTTGAGAGTTTCCGTTGGATAGCCACCCAAAGAAGAAATGCATGTCTTGGGACAGCAATTCTTTGAACCACACGATGTCATGCCAATCAACCATTGATGATGAATTCTTAGTTCTTCCCAAGCTTTTGTACCGAGAAACTCTGATTTGGCGAATCCAACCAAACAATCTCATCCTTTTGCCCCTTAGGAGTAGATGTGGAAGGAATAGCTTCTATAATGTGGTGCCAGCTGGTTTTGGGAACTTGCTAGTTCCACGAGGATCTTTAATGAGCTGCAATATAATCTACAAGTGTGGCACTGATTCATTAATGTTTCAGAATCCTTTTCCTATAAGGATTCCTTATTCATCCCAGCTACACAAGGAAAAAAGGGCTGGTGGTATTTAATGACAGACTGGTTATTTTTTTTTTATCATTTTCTTTAATGTCTGGGCTTAATTAAAAACATTTTTTTCGAGCTAAGGGTCCAGGGCTTGTTTGGATCAGGTTATGGGCTTTTCAGTTTAGCGTGTTGGGCCAGTTTTGAGTGGACCTCATATAAGTCCACATAAGGGGTCCATTAGGGTTACTTTTTGAAGAACTATTTAAACTCATGTAAGCCAAAATTTCAGCAGCTTTGATGATTATTATTTTGAATTTTTTTCAGTTTTAACGTGTGAGAGTGATTCTTGCATTCTTCAGCTCTTGAACGAACTGAACCTGACTTATCGAAGATTAACCGGCTTCGTGGCGTCATTCTACTCGTTCCAATTGTGTTGGTGCCTGGGGCTGGTTTCCATTGTGTCACGCTCATATCAGACCTATTTCGGCTTCCCGGGATCAGATCTCAATCTTGATTGTGGGCTGCGTGACCACATGGTTCGCATCAGTTGGTATCTGAGCTAGGCTCCGAAACAAGGTCATATCATTGGATTATTTTCGTTTTTTTTTAGCATGCCCTTAGGTTTTTCAGTGTTTGCGTCCATCTTCTTGTTCTTCGTGTCTGCATCATCTAAGCAAAAAAGAATTATAATTCATCTTGTTACTGTCTCTAATCATATCAGTGTCTATATATATATATAAAAGGAAAGAGAGTTAAAGAGGGATTAGTTGAAATTTGAAGGATCATTCAATTTTTGCCGCAGAAACACAACTCCTGGTGAACCATAACCAAACCACCTCAGAATCAATTTAAACTTCATATTCAGTCTATTGGGGGTGAGATCGCATCATATGTAAAGTTTGGGCTTATCCTGATATTGTTTTCTTGAGGTTTTATGATGCGAACCTCGTGATCACGTGGTCACGCAACCCACAATCAAGATTGAGATCTGATCCCGGGAAGCCAAAATAGGTCTGATAGGAGTGTGACACAATGGAAACCTGCCCCAAGGCACCAACACTATTGGAATGAGTAGAATGACGCCACGAAGCCAGTTAATCTTCGATAAGTCAGATTCAGTTCGTTCAAGAACTGAAGAATGCAAGAATCACTCTCACACGTTAAAACTGAAAAATTCAGAATAATAATCATCAAAGCTGCCGAAATTGTGGCTTACATGAGTTTAAATAGTTCTTGAAAACTTAACCCTAATGGACCTCTTATGTGGACTTATATGAGGTCCACTCAAAACTGGCCCAAAACCCTAAACTAAAAAGCCCATAACTTGATCCAAACAAGCCTTGGATCCTAGCTGAAAACAAACTATTAATTAAGCCCAAACATGAAAGAAAATAATAAAAATAAGTAACTTGTCATTAAATACCACCAGCCCTTCTTTCCTTGTGTAGCTCGGATGAATAATGAATCCTTATAAGAAAAGGATTCCGAAACATTAATGAATCCATGCCACACTAGGAGATAATATTGCAACTCATTAAAGATCCTTGTGGAACTAGGAAATTCCCAAAACCAGCTCCCACATCCTTGGAGGAAAAGAATCCTAATCAAATAGGAAGTCCACAAGTCAAATGGAAGTAAATAACAAAACCCGTACAGCCTCTGCTGACCAGTATTGGGGTGCCTTCCCGAACTCCGATTGACCTGCAATTTTAACCCAAGGTAGCAAGATATGTCTGGAGAGTCCACATAAACTATTAGCCCGATCCAACGGTTGGATTGAGAATTATGACTGTTGCCGTAAACCTGGACTGTTGCGCTTTTGACGCCAAAATCCGAATCTGACCTTACTTGGGTCGTATCACAGGGCTGAACCGTATCATTTTAATTCGAGGTTCAATTGTGCCGCAGAAACACTACTATTAGTGAACCATAAGCAAACCACCTTAGAATCAATTGAAACCTCATATTATGTGTACTGGGGATGAGAGCGTAGCATTTGGGATTATTTTGATATCGGCTTCTGGAGGTTTTAATTGGAGGTCCAATTCTGCCGCAAACTGATCATACAAGGCATTTGGGTACCTAGAAATAAGAGAACTGATTAGTACTTAAAAGTGCGTGTTTATCAAGGTTTTATATCATCATTTTGCACTTGAAGTATCAATAACTCCTTAACTAAAGTATGTTTTATAATAACAAGTTTGATATTATAAGATACCTTAATTTATGGTAAATGCTCATTTTAAATGCAGGACTATCACATAAATAAAAGGATTGATTGATGAGTTTAAGCATTGAAAGTTAAAGGACAAAGAGATGGCCAAACTTAGAAAAGAGATGTCGGTGCAGTCCAAACCGGAACAGTGCTCGGTAATTGGATCATATCTGGAGCTCTAGATCTCGGATTTAGGGTCCATTTTATATGGATGGAAAGGTAAAACATAGGCCTACAACTTTCATTTGGACACCAAGATCTAAAGAAGGCCGTTTTCAAGTCCAAAATATAGGAACAACGAAGAAGTCCGAAGCTGTCCTGCAGCCCAGACACTATTTAGTGTTCAACCCATATCTTGAGTTTTAGAAGTCCAAATGACCTCATCTTTTTTTGTTGGAAAGCTGAGACAATTTCCTAGAACATTCCTGAGGATTCTGGGCAAATTATGATGTTAGCAATGACGTCTTGTTCAGACAAGAAGATAAGGATTGTTATCAAGTCAAGATATGGCCACCCACTCATCAATTAGTCAACAAATCAATAGTTCCAAATTTTGGCCTATAAAAGGAGGCACTTACCATGTATTGAGGCATCTTGGTTTCCAGATCAAGATCATGCTCTTGCTTTCTCTCTTTGTATTGCTTATGTCTTGCTTTCATTAATATTCAAGTTTATGCACTTCACTTCCTTTCCTTTACTTAGTTAACTTCTTTCTCATTTTATGTTCTTATCTTGTTCATTCTATGTTTCTTTCTTTCATTATGTTTAGCTAAGTTAATTTATGTCAAGGTGAAAAGGGTACACTAATGGTGTAAGAATAAGTATAATATAAACTTAATATGGACCTTAACGTTGGATACTAACATGTTTTATATTTGTTATCTTGTTCAACTTTTTAATACTTTGCTTGTTAAATGGTTAATCTAGATTTATGTTGTATAACACTTGGTACAACAAATACTTGGTACTTTCATAGCCCATACTGTATGGTATAACCGACACCTGAGCTATGAAAGGGACTTGATTTGTTGTTAACATAAGTTATAATCATGAATGCCTGCCAACATTTACAAGTATTAGCTTTATTCGAATAAGATAACTAATGTAATCATGTTAACAATTATAATCTGATTGGAACCTCCTTTATGTGTGGTTTCCAATTGAGTAATAAGAGTTTATATTATACTTGTTTGAAGTACCATTAGTGGATCCTCTAACCTTGACATTCGTTTTTATCATTGGTTAATCCTTACATTAATCTTCCAACTCAAAGTTCTCATTAATTTCTTCATCTTCTTCTATTACTACTACTACTACTATTGTTATTATTATTATTGTTATTGTTGTTATTTACATTCTGTAATATATCCCTTTGATCTTTTCATAAACTCAGTATATAGGCTGGAAACCTGTGACCCGGTCTTTTGGATCATTCTCAGGTGTAACAACGCCACGTACTGAGTATTGTAATTATTATTGTTGTTGTTGTTGTTTTGTTATTTATAATTTATACAATTAACCTCTCTGTGGTTCGACCCCGGTCTTGCCGGGATATTTATTACTTCAACACTCCTGCACTTGGGAAAAGACATCAAGCTTTTGGTCGTGTCAAGAACATGAGCTATAAATTGTGTTTTGGTGTTTTCACAGTATTGCAATAGTAATACTAAATATTAAATTCAAGGTCATTTGGATATCGGTTTCTTTAGGTTCCTGAATTGGGTCTTGTTTTGTCGTAACGAGTCTGTTTGGTGTTATCTTTCAAGACTTGTTTTGTTTCTGTTTATCTCGTTCCTGCCATTATACTATCATCATATTTTGATATTTGGCTGTTGTTTGAGTCATTTTCATCACTTTCGCATTTGTTTGTTTTTTTCGATAAGTTCCGGTCCAGCCAAAAGTCAGGTTCGTAATCTCGAATCTAAATCAGTGTTTCCCTGCTACAAACTCTGTTCTTTTCGGTGTCTTCGTATTCATCAAGGGAGAGGGAGCAGAGGAGGATTGTAGATCAACGATGCGAAAATCTAAGCCATGGTTTGGAGGCCTTAGAACGAGAAGTTGATAAGTGTAGAAGATTATTCTATGATCTTCAAGCTTCATGGGAAAAAGAGGTGCAGCGCCAAAAGGATGAAAGAAGAAGGAGAATCATTCGGAAGTATGTACGCAAGTGGCTAGTACAGCGTGCTTATTTGAAATTCTTGTCGGTCACTACTTCCATACATTGTTGTTGGAGAAAGGTGTTAGCAATAAGGGGATTCCGAAGGCTTAAACAAGAGGCTGCTGAAGTCGCTATGGATCCTATTCAAGATTCGAGGGCGAATCTTCTTGAAGAGGGAGGGAAGGCGATACGGCTCAGCCACGTGATACGACCCAATTGGCCCAACACCCTAAACTGAAAAGCCCATAACTTAATCCAAACAAGCCTTGGATCCTAGCTGAAAACAAAGTATTAATTAAGCCCAAACAAGCCTTGGGCTGTAGCTATCAAAATAATAATAAAAAAAAAATAAAGCCCCTAATATTAAATCCTTGTTCTGCCATGAGAAGAAGAGAATGAAGTAAAATATTACAAAACTGATTCAAGGCTTATTTACAGCCTTCCATGCAGCCCCTTAATCCTAGAAACAAAAAGAAAAGGTAGCCACATATGTTGTTTCCAAGTTGTAGTAGGATTATTTTGTTTCCTTTGGTGTCCTCATTTCATGGCCCAAATAAGGTTGTATTGGACCCCTCTTGCACATGGATAAGATGTACTAGGGTCTCCTCTTGATACTCCAATGGACCTTTCAATTCTGACTTGGTGGAAACCTTGAAAATCAATGCATTCAATGCCTCTTTCAATGTCTTTGTCTTGGACGGAGTTATTGGACCATTTGGAACATGTAATGGGTCATTACCAGTGTTTCTAGGCTAGTGCATATCATAAAGTCTTTTTTTTTTTGGTAAGCTGACTTATGTATTAAAAGAAAATGATACAAAGAATATAATGGGCATACCCAAGATTTACAATGAGGACAGAAACGAAAACCAACAAATGGCTACAGGCTAGCCACAACAAAACAAAAACTTGGACCAACTAGATATGCTAGGGGTACAAAAACAACCAGCTAAACATCAAATTAAGAGTCCATGTTATTGACCCTCCAAAGTGTTTGGATCCTTATGTTTTCATCTGTTTGTTGAACATTCCTCATCAAAACAAGCTTATCGCGAATGATACATTCGATTTGATCAAAAACCAAATTCGAAGCTTTAGACACATCTGCAAAGATCCTTGCATTCCGTTCTTGCCAGATACAATACACTGTAGCTGCGAAACCCAGTTTACGAGAAAAGTTGACGAAACTTTTTCCATGCCAAGAGACAGTGGCCAATCGAATCCATTCATCCAAGATTTTTGTCATTCTTGGAATGTCGCATCTATCACAAACATTCCACCATAATGCTTTCGCAAAGGAGCATTCGAAGAACAAGTGGTTGTGATCTTCATTATTGCAGAGACAGAGTGAGCACCTATTGGGACCATGAATACCAAACCGATGAAGTCTATCCTGCGTTGAGAGTTTCTGTTGGATAGCCACCCAAAGAAGAAATGCATGTCTTGGGACAGCATTCTTGAACCACACGATGTCATGCCAATCAACCATTTGATGATGAATTCTTAGTTGTTCCCAAGCTACTTTGACTGAGAAACTCTGATTTGGCGAATCCAACCAAACAATCTCATCCTTTTGCCCCTTAGGAGTAGAGGTGGAAGGAATAGCTTCTAAAATGGGGTGCCAGCCAATAGCATGAGTGATAGGAATTCTCCATTCTAAGTTATTAATCAGCACGTTCACTCTCGCGTTGTGTTCCATACCTGAATCACAGATGAAATGTTCACCATAGGTATCAGCGAGCGGGCTGTGAGGATGCCAATTGTCAAACCATAGAGAGGTTGTCATTCCATCTCCGATGACGTGCTTCATCTTCGGCCATGCTAAGGATCTGAGCTTTAGAATCCTTCCCCAAGCCCAAGAGCAGCTTCCTGGCGCCTTGATTGTCCAGAAATTCCTACCTCGCAAGAGATTGGATCTGATCCAAGTAGACCAGATTGAGCCATCTTAGTCATTGCACAAGTTCCAAATATGTTTCAACAAGGCAATCTTGTTCCATTCTGCTATCCTTTTTATGCCTAGCCCCCCCTCCTTTTTTGGAAGACATACCTGATCCCAAGCCACTTTAGCCCTGGTAGTGCTCATATCTGAACCTGACCAAAGAAAGGATCACATCATAAAGTCTTTGTTTGAACAAATTTCTTCTTCTGTTTTACCTTTTATGTTACTAATTTGTGTAGTAATAGTAACAAAACAAAATAACATTGTTTGTGAGTAGTCAAGATTCAGGAGGATAGATGAAGATTAGAAATAACAAGTTTCAACACGTGGAACAAGAAAAAAAATTATAGGAGGATATAACTTGATAAATGGAGCTGGGCTTTGATACCAACTGAGACGAACCATGTGATCATAAGGTTCGTAATCATTTGTTTTTGTGTTTGTTTATTTTTTTTTTATTGTTTGTGTCTTGAGAAATATTTGGTTAGCATATTATCATGAAAAGCCACAATTGAGTGAAATACGAGTGGATTGACTGATATGGAGTGTAGATACATGAGGGAGTGTGTTGGAATATATTAGTTTAACTACTAAGCTAAAATTTTAGATTTTAATGATGTCTTCTAGAGATGGATCATCACTTACGAAGGAAAGGGAAAACATGTTCTTTTTGTTATGGGCTATCCAACAACAATTTGAGAGAATGAATGTGAGGTTTGGTGAGGTTTTTGATAGAATATAAAGACAAGAGGTCATGACCCGAAAATCAGAGTTAGAGAGATGTTAGAGAGGAAAGATACAAAGGGGCGGTGCTCCGACAGCCATATCTCCGGCGACCACCGTTGGATCAAGCCAAGTTTTGGTTATGTTGTGCACTGAACTATTGTCTACATTCTGACCGGAGGGATCTTCTAAAGCTGCCACCGTTTAAGAAATCTGGACAATTAAAATTTTCTGGAAAACCCCCTAGTGCTGTCAGAGTCGCCGGTCGATTTTGCCTTGTTATACCGTTGGATCCAGACTATTTTTTGGTATGTTTTGATTATCTATATTGCCTACATTCTGTCCAGAGGGATCGTCCATACTGGATTCCTCCTGCGGAAGCTAGCCATTTGAATATTTCTGGAAAAATCCTTCTCGAAACAGTTAGAGCCGCCGGTATATTTCTCCTTCTTCCACCGTTGGATCAAGCTTATTTTTGGATATGTGATGCATCTGGTTATGATACACATTATGAACGGTGGAGATTAGAAATTAAGCCTCCAGAAACGTTTTCTACATGTTCAACAGAAGGTCGTCATTCTCAGGTCAGTTTCGGTATAATTAAGATCTGCGGAGATCCAACCGTTAAATTGTGCTGATTTTTGAATATGTTATACATAACATGTGTATCTACCTTTGAACCGTTGGGATTTTTAACCGAACGGATTGTTGTTCCAATCATAGTGCTGGTCGCTTATTAGTGCTTCTTGGACTGAGTTTTTGTCCTTAGAACGTTCTATCTAGTATTTGTATGCTGCCAAATTGTCTTTGTGTTCTGTTGTCGAATTTGTTCCAATGGTTAGCTCTGACATTGAACAACACAATGGAGTTAAATCTGGACATACTTTACAATTAGAGCTCCAAGATATGCTAAATAGTCATGACATGAATCTTGTGTTGGGTTCTAAAGTTGATGAGTTGAAGGTTGGGTCTAAGCAACAAGAACAGCTACACCTTAGCCCTAAATTGAATTTTTTAAATGCTTTGAAGGGCTCTGATGTTGATGACAATAAGGGTAGGATGTCCTTTGATATGAATCCAGTCCGTAACTTGCATTTTTCTCCCCCCACAATAACTGATGGTCGTGTGACAGTAGCTCCTCCACTTGATGTGTTTGAGGATGGCTGTGAACTTTTGAAATCCACTCTAGTTGGTCATTTCGTGGGTCAGAAATTACCCTATCCTGCTGTTAATTCTATTGCCAAAAGAATATGGGGCTCCTGTGGTCTATTTTTTTTTTTTGGTAAGCTGACTTATGTATTAAAAGAAAATGATACAAAGAATATAATGGGCATACCCAAGATTTACAATGAGGACAGAAACGAAAACCAACAAATGGCTACAGGCTAGCCACAACAAAACAAAAACTTGGACCAAACTAGATATGCTAGGGGAACAAAAACAACCAGCTAAATAAACATCAAATTAAGAAGTCCATGTTATTGACCCTCCAAAGTCTTTTGGATCCTTATGTTTTCATCTGTTTGTTGAACATTCCTTATCAAAACAAGCTTATCGCGAATGATACATTCGATTTGATCAAAAACCAAATTCGAAAGCTTTAGACACATCTGCAAAGATCCTTGCATTCCGTTCTTGCCAGATACAATACACTGTAGCTGCGAAAACCCAGTTTACGAGAAAAGTTGACTAAACTTTTTCCATGCCAAGAGACAGTGGCCAATCGAAATCCATTCATCCAAGCATTTTTGTCATTCTTGGAATGTCGCATCTATCACAACATTCCACCATAATGCTTTCGCAAAGGAGCATTCAAAGAACAAGTGGTTGTGATCTTCATTATTGCAGAGACAGAGGGAGCACCTATTGGGACCATGAATACCAAAACCGATGAAGTCTATCCTGCGTTTGAGAGTTTCCGTTGGATAGCCACCCAAAGAAGAAATGCATGTCTTGGGACAGCATTCTTGAAACCACACGATGTCATGCCAATCAAAAGACAACCATTTTGATGATGAATTCTTAGTTGTTCCCAAGCTACTTTGTGACTGAGAAACTCTGATTTGGCGAATCCAAACCAAACAATTTCATCCTTTTGCCCCTTAGGAGTAGAGGTGGAAGGAATAGCTTCTAAAATGGGGTGGCCAGCAAGAGCATGCATGAGTGATAGGAATTTCTCCATTCTAAGTTATTAATCAGCACGTTCACTCTCGCGTTGTGTTCCCATACCTGAATCATA
>NW_027340114.1:0-42980 GCF_005239225.2 Populus alba | reverse complement strand
CTCAATGAGTCAAAGCGTTTCGCCGTGTTTGCGGAAGCAAGTCTGATGTATAATCAAGTAGCAGAAGCATACATGCTTCAAGAGGATCACCCGAAATTCAAAGGCAACTGAATTTGGCAATCGGGGCATCGAAGTTGAAGGCCGCGAAATTAACCGAGTAAAGCGTTTCGCTGTCTGCGGAAGGAAGTGTGATGTAGAACAAATAGCAGAAGCATACATGCTCAAGAGGGATCACCCGGAATTCAAAGGCAACTGAATTTCGGCAACCGGGGCATCGAAGTCGGAATGCCGCGAAACTCACCGAGTCAAAGCATTTCGCTGTTTGCGGAAGAAGTATGATGTAGAACAAGTAGCAGAAGCATACATGCTCAAGAGCCGATCCCCCGAAATTCAAAGGCAACTGAATTTCGGCAACCGGGGCATCGAAGTCGGAATGCCGCGAAACTCACCGAGTCAAAACGTTTCCCTGTTTGCAGAAGGAAGTGTGATGTAGAACAAGTAGCAGAAGCATACATGCTCAAGAGGGATCACCCGAAATTCAAAGGCAACTGAATTTCGGCAACCGGGGCATCGATGTCGGAATGCCGCAAAAGTCACCGAGTTAAAGTGTTTCGCTGTTTGAGGAAGGAAGTGTGATGTAGAACAAGTAGCAGAAGCATACATGCTCAAGAGGGATCACCCGAAATTCAAAGGCAAATGACTTTCGGCAACTGGGGCATCGAAGTCGGAATGTCGCGAAACTCATTGGGTCAAAGCTTTTGGCCCTTTGCGGAAGAAGTCTGATCTAGAACAAGTAGCAAAAAGCATACATGCTGAAGAGGGATCACCCGAAAATCAAAGGCAACTGAATTCTCGGCAACTGGGGCTTCGAAGTCGGAATGCGCGAAACTCACCGAGTCAAAGCATTTCGCTGTTTAACGAAGGAAGTGATGTAGAACAAGTAGCAGAAGCATACATGCTCAAGAGCGATCACCCGAAATTCAAAGGCAACTGAATTTCGGCAACCGGGGCATCGAAGTCGGAATGCCGCGAAACTCACCGAGTCAAAGCGTTTCACTGTTTGCAGAAGAAAGTGTGATGTAGAACAAGTAGCAGAAGCTTATATGCTCAAGAGGGATCACCCGAAATTCAAAGGCAACTGAATTTCGGCAACCGGGGCATCGAAGTCGGAATGCCGCGGAACTCACCGAGTCAAAGCGTTTCGCTGTTTAAGGAAGGAATTAAGATGTAGAACAAGTAGCAGAAGCATACATGCTCAAGAGCGATCACCCGAAATTCAAAGGCAACTGAATTTCGGCAAGCGGGGCATCGAAGTCGGAATGCCGCGAAACTCACCGAGTCAAAGCGTGTTGCAGTTTGCGGATGGAAGTGTGATGTAGAACAAGTAGTAGAAGCATACATGCTCAAGACGGATCACCCGAAATTCAAAGGAAACTGAATTTCGGCAACCGGGGCATCCAAGTCGGAATGCCGTGAAACTCACCGAGTCAAAGAGTTTCGCTGTTTGAGGAAGGAAGTGTGATGTAGAATAAGTAGCAGAAGCATACATGCTCAAGAGCAATCACCAGAAAATCAAAGGCAACTGAATTTCGGCAACCGGGGCATCGAAGTCGGAATGCCATGAAACTCACCGAGTCAAAGCGTTTCGCTGTTTAAGGAAGGAAGTGTGACGTAGAACAAGTAGCAGAAGCATACATGCTCAAGAGGGATCACCCGAAATTCATAGGCAACTGAATTTCAGCAACCGGGGCATCGAAGTCGGAATGCCACGAAACTCACCGAGTAAAAGCGTTTCACTGTTTGTGGAAGAAGTCTGATCTAGAATAAGTAGCAAAAGCATACATGCTCAAGACGGATCACACGAAATTCAAAGGGAACTGAATTTCGGCAACTGGGGCATCGAAGTCGGAATGCCGCGAAAATCACCGAGTCAAAGAGTTTCGCTGTTTGAGGAAGGAAGTGTGATGTAGAACAAGTAGCAGAAGCATACATGCTCAAGAGGGATCACCCGAAATTCAAAGGCAACTGAATTTTGGCAATCGGGGCATCGAAGTTGGAATGCCGCGAAATTAACCGAGTTAAAGCGTTTTGCTGTCTGCGGAAGGAAGTGTGATGTAGAACAAATAGCAGAAGCATACATGCTCAAGAGGGATCACCCGAAATTCAAAGGCAACTGAATTTCGGCAACCGGGGCATCGAAGTCGGAATGCCGCGAAACTCACCGAGTCAAAGCATTTCGCTGTTTAAGGAAGGAAGTATGATGTAGAACAAGTAGCAGAAGCATACATGCTCAAGAGCGATCACCCGAAATTCAAAGGCAACTGAATTTCGGCAACCGGGGCATCGAAGTCGGAATGCCGCGAAACTCACCGAGTCAAAACGTTTCCCTGTTTGCAGAAGGAAGTGTGATGTAGAACAAGTAGCAGAAGCTTATATGCTCAAGAGGGATCACCCGAAATTCAAAGGCAACTGAATTTCGACAACCGGGGCATCGAAGTCGGAATGCCGCCAAAGTCACCGAGTCAAAGTGTTTCGCTGTTTGAGAAAGGAAGTGTGATGTAGAACAAGTAGCAGAAGCATACATGCTCAAGAGGGATCACCCGAAATTCAAAGGCAACTGACTTTCGGCAACCGGGGCATCGAAGTCGGAAGGCCGCGAAACTCACCGAGTGAAAGTGTTTCGCTGTTTGTAGAAGGAAGTGTGATGTAGAACAAGTAGCATAAGCATAAATGCTCAAGAGGGATCACCCGAAATTCAAAGGTAACTGAATTTCGGCAACCGGGGCAACGAAGTCGGAATGCCGTGAAACTCACCGAGTCAAAGAGTTTCGCTGTTTGAGGAAGGAAGTGTGATGTAGAACAAGTAGCAGAAGCATACATGCTCAAGAGGGATCACCCGAAATTCAAAGGCAACTGAATTTCGGCAATCGGGGCATCAAAGTCGGAATGCCGCGAAAGTAACCGAGTCAAAGCGTTTCGCTGTCTGCGGAAGGAAGTGTGATGTAGAACAAGTATCAGAAGCATACATGCTCAAGAGGGATCACCCGAAATTCAAAGGCAACTGAATTTCGGCAACCGGGGCATCGAAGTCGGAATGCCACGAAACTCAACGAGTCAAAGCGTGTTGCAGTTTGCGGACGGAAGTGTGATGTAGAACAAGTAGTAGAAGCATACATGCTCAAGACGGATCACCCGAAATTCAAAGGCAATTGAATTTCGGCAACCGGGGCATCGAAGTCGGAATACCGCGAAACTCACGGACTCAAAGTGTTTCGCTGTGTGTGGAAGGAAGTGTGATGTAGAACAAGTAGCAGAACCATACATGCTCAAGAGGGAGCACCCGAAATTCAAAGGCAACTGAATTTCGACAACCGGGGCATCGAAGTCGGAATGCCGCGAAACTAACCGAGTCAAAGCGTTTCGCTGTCTGCGGAAGGAAGTGTGATGTAGAACAAGTAGCAGAAGCATACATGCTCAAGAGGGATCACCCGAAATTCAAAGGCAACTGAATTTCGACAACCAGGGCATTGAAGTCGGAATGCCGCGAAACTCACCGAGTCAAAGCGTTTCGCTTTTTGCGGAAGGAAGTGTGATGAAGAACAAGTAGCAGAAGCATACATGCTCAAGAGGGATCACCCGAAATTCATAGGCAACTGAATTTCGGCAACAGGGTCATCGAAGTCGGAACGCCGCGAAACTCAATGAGTCAAAGCGTTTCGCCGTTTGCGGAAGCAAGTCTGATGTATAACAAGTAGCAGAAGCATACATGCTTAAGAGGGATCACCCGAAATTCAAAGGCAACTGAATTTTGGCAATCGGGGCATCGAAGTTGGAAGGGCCGCGAAATTACCCGAGTTAAAGCGTTTCGCTGTCTGCGGAAGGAAGTGTGATGTAGAACAAATAGCAGAAGCATACATGCTCAAGAGGGATCACCCGGAATTCAAAGGCAACTGAATTTCGGCAACCGGGGCATCGAAGTCGGAATGCCGCGAAACTCACCGAGTCAAAGCATTTCGCTGTTTAAGGAAGGAAGTATGATGTAGAACAAGTAGCAGAAGCATACATGCTCAAGAGCGATCCCCCGAAATTCAAAGGCAACTGAATTTCGGCAACCGGGGCATCGAAGTCGGAATGCCGCGAAACTCACCGAGTCAAAACGTTTCCCTGTTTGCAGAAGGAAGTGTGATGTAGAACAAGTAGCAGAAGCATACATGCTCAAGAGGGATCACCCGAAATTCAAAGGCAACTGAATTTCGGCAACCGGGGCATCGATGTCGGAATGCCGCAAAAGTCACCGAGTTAAAGTGTTTCGCTGTTTGAGGAAGGAAGTGTGATGTAGAACAAGTAGCAGAAGCATACATGCTCAAGAGGGATCACCCGAAATTCAAAGGCAAATGACTTTCGCAACTGGGGCATCGAAGTCGGAATGTCGCGAAACTCATTGAGTCAAAGCTTTTGGCCCTTTGCGGAAGAAGTCTGATCTAGAACAAGTAGCAAAAGCATACATGCTGAAGAGGGATCACCCGAAATCAAAGGCAACTGAATTTCGGCAACTGGGGCATCGAAGTCGGAATGCCGCGAAACTCACCGAGTCAAAGCATTTCGCTGTTTAAGGAAGGAAGTATGATGTAGAACAAGTAGCAGAAGCATACATGCTCAAGAGCGATCACCCGAAATTCAAAGGCAACTGAATTTCGGCAACCGGGGCATCGAAGTCGGAATGCCGCGAAACTCACCGAGTCAAAGCGTTTCACTGTTTGCAGAAGGAAGTGTGATGTAGAACAAGTAGCAGAAGCTTACATGCTCAAGAGGGATCACCCGAAATTCAAAGGCAACTGAATTTCGGCAACCGGGCATCGAAGTCGGAATGCCGCAAAAGTCACCGAGTCAAAGTGTTTCGCTGTTTAAGGAAGGAAGTATGATGTAGAACAAGTAGCAGAAGCATACATGCTCAAGAGCGATCACCCGAAATTCAAAGGCAACTGAATTTCGGCAACCGGGGCATCGAAGTCGGAATGCCGCGAAACTCACCGAGTCAAAGCGTTTCACTGTTTGCAGAAGGAAGTGTGATGTAGAACAAGTAGCAGAAGCATACATGCTCAAGAGGGATCACCCGAAATTAAAAGGCAACTGAATTTCAGCAAACGGGGCATCGATGTCGGAATGTCGCAAAAGTCACCGAGTCAAAGCGTTTCCCTGTTTGCAGAAGGAAGTGTGATGTAGAACAAGTAGCAGAAGCATACATGCTCAAGAGGGATCACCCGAAATTCAAAGGCAACTGAATTTCGACAACCGGGGCATCGAAGTCGGAATGCCGCGAAACTCACCGAGTCAAAGCGTTTCCTTGTTTGAGGAAGGAAGTGTGATGTAGAACAAGTAGCAGAAGCATACAAGCTCAAGAGGGATCACCCGAAATTCAAAGGCAACTGAATTTCAACAACCGGGGCATCGAAGTCGGAATGCCGCGAAACTCACCGAGTCAAAGCGTTTCCCTGTTTGCAGAAGGAAGTGTGATGTAGAACAAGTAGCAGAAGCATACATGCTCAAGAGGGATCACCCGAAATTCAAAGGCAACTGACTTTCGGCAACCGGGCAATCGAAGTCGGAATGCCGCGAAACTCACCGAGTCCAAGCGTTTCACTGTTTAAGGAAGGAAGTGTGACGTCGAACAAGTAACAGAAGCATACATGCTCAAGAGGGATCACCCGAAATTCAAAGGCAACTGAATTTCGGCCACCGAGGCATCGAAGTCGGAATGCCACGACACTCACCGAGTCAAAGCATTTCGTTGTTTGACGAAGGAAGTGTGATGTAGAACAAGTAGCAGAAGCATACATGCTCAAGAGGGATCACCCGAAATTCAAAGGCAACTGAATTTCGGCAACCTGGGCATCGAAGTCGGAATGCCGCAAAACTCACCGAGTCAAAGCCTTTCACTGTTTAAGGAAGGAAGTATGATGTAGAACAAGTAGCATAAGCATACATGCTCTAGAGGGATCATTCGAAATTCAAAGGCAATTGAATTTCGGCACCCGGGCCATCGAAGTCGGAATGCCGCGAAACTCACCGAGTCAAAGGCTTTCGCTGTTTGCAGAAGGAAGTATGATGTAGAACAAGTAGCAGAAGCATACATGCTCAAGAGGGATCACCTGAAATTCAAAGGCAACTGAATTTCGACAACAGGGGCATCGAGGTCGGAATGCCGCGAAACTCACCGAGTCAAAGCGTTTCGCCAATTGAGGAAGAAGTCTGATGTAGAACAAGTAGCAGAAGCATACATGCTCAAGAGGGATCACCCGAAATTCAAAGGCAACTGACTTTCGGCAACCGGGGCATCGAAGTCGGAAGGCCGCGAAACTCACCGAGTGAAAGCGTTTCGCTGTTTGCAGAAGGAAGTGTGATGTAGAACAAGTAGCATAAGCATAAATGCTCAAGAGGGATCACCCGAAATTCAAAGGTAACTGAATTTCGGCAACCGGGGCATCGAAGTCGGAATGCCGCGAAACTCACCGAGTCAAAGCGTGTTGCAGTTTGCGGATGGAAGTGTGATGTAGAACAAGTAGTAGAAGCATACATGCTCAAGACGGATCACCCGAAATTCAAAGGCAACTGAATTTCGGCAACCGGGGCATCCAAGTCGGAATGCCGCGAAACTCACCGAGTCAAAGAGTTTTGCTGTTTGAGGAAGGAAGTGTGATGTAGAACAAGTAGCAGAAGCATACATGCTCAAGAGGGATCACCCGAAATTCAAAGGCAACTGAATTTCGGCAATCGGGGCATCAAAGTCGGAATGCCGCGAAATTAACCGAGTCAAAGCGTTTCGCTGTCTGCGGAAGGAAGTCTGATGTAGAACAAGTATCAGAACCATACATGCTCAATAGGGATCACCCGAAATTCAAAGGCAACTGAATTTCAGCAACTGGGGCATCGAAGTCGGAATGCCACGAAACTCAACGAGTCAAAGCGTGTTGCAGTTTGCGGACGGAATTGTGATGTAGAACATGTAGTAGAAGCATACATGCTCAAGACGGATCACCCGAAATTCAAAGGCAATTGAATTTCGGCAACCGGGGCATCGAAGTCGGAATGCCGCGAAACTCACGGATTTAAAGCGTTTCGCTGTGTGCGGAAGGAAGTGTGATGTAGAACAAGTAGCAGAAGCATACATGCTCAAGAGGGATCACCCGAAATTCAAAGGCAACTGAATTTCGACAACCGGGGCATCGAAGTCGGAATGCCGCGAAACTAACCGAGTCAAAGCGTTTCGCTGTCTGCGGAAGGAAGTGTGATGTAGAACAAGTAGCAGAAGCATACATGCTCAAGAGGGATCACCCGAAATTCAAAGGCAACTGAATTTCAACAACCGGGGCATTGAAGTCGGAATGCCGCGAAACTCACCGAGTCAAAGCGTTTCGCTTTTTGCGGAAGGAAGTGTGATGAAGAACAAGTAGCAGAAGCATACATGCTCAAGAGGGATCACCCGAAATTCATAGGCAACTGAATTTCGGCAACAGGGTCATCGAAGTCGGAACGCCGCGAAACTCAATGAGTCAAAGCGTTTCGCCGTTTGCGGAAGCAAGTCTGATGTATAACAAGTAGCATAAGCATACATGCTTAAGAGAGATCACACGAAATTCAAAGGCAACTGAATTTCGGTAACAGGGGCATCGAGGTCGGATTGCCGCGAAACTCACCGAGTCAAAGCGTTTCGCCAATTGAGGAAGAAGTCTGATGTAGAATAAGTAGCAGAAGCATACATGCTCAAGAGCAATCACCAGAAATTCAAAGGCAACTGAATTTCGGCAAACCGGGGCATCGAAGTCGGAATGCCATGAAACTCACCGAGTCAAAGCGTTTCGTTGTTTAAGGAAGGAAGTGTGACGTAGAACAAGTAGCAGAAGCATACATGCTCAAGAGGGATCACCCGAAATTCAAAGGCAACTGAATTTCAGCAACCGGGGCATCGAAGTCGGAATGCCACGAAACTCACCGAGTCAAAGCGTTTCGCTGTTTGCGGAAGGAAGTGTGATGTAGAACAAGTAGCAGAAGCATACATGCTCAATAGGGATCACCCGAAATTCAAAGGCAACTGAATTTCGGCAACCGGGCCATCGAAGTCGGAATGCCACGAAACTCACCGAGTCAAAGCGTTTCGCTGTCTGCGGAAGGAAGTCTGATGTAGAACAAGTATCAGAACCATACATGCTCAATAGGGATCACCCGAAATTCAAAGGCAACTGAATTTCAGCAACCGGGGCATCGAAGTCGGAATGCCACGAAACTCAACGAGTCAAAGCGTGTTGCAGTTTGCGGATGGAAGTGTGATGTAGAACAAGTAGTAGAAGCATACATGCTCAAGACGGATCACCCGAAATTCAAAGGCAACTGAATTTCGGCAACCGGGGCATCGAAGTCGGAATGCCGCGAAACTCACGGAGTTAAAGCGTTTCGCTGTTTGCGGAAGGAAGTGTGATGTAGAACAAGTAGCAGAAGCATACATGCTCAAGAGGGATCACCCGAAATTCAAAGGCAACTGAATTTCGACAACCGGGGCATCGAAGTCGGAATGCCGCGAAACTAACCGAGTCAAAGCGTTTCGCTGTCTGCGGAAGGAAGTGTGATGTAGAACAAGTAGCAGAAGCATACATGCTCAAGAGGGATCACCCGAAATTCAAAGGCAACTGAATTTCGACAACCAGGGCATTGAAGTCGGAATGCCGCGAAACTCACCGAGTCAAAGCGTTTCGCTTTTTGCGGAAGGAAGTGTGATGAAGAACAAGTAGCAGAAGCATACATGCTCAAGAGGGATCACCCGAAATTCATAGGCAACTGAATTTCGACAACAGGGTCATTGAAGTCGGAACGCCGCGAAACTCAATGAGTCAAAGCGTTTCGCCGTTTGCGGAAGCAAGTCTGATGTATAACAAGTAGCATAAGCATACATGCTTAAGAGGGATCACACGAAATTCAAAGGCAACTGAATTTCGGTAACAGGGGCATCGAGGTCGGAATGCCGCGAAACTCACCGAGTCAAAGCGTTTCGCCAATTGAGGAAGAAGTCTGATGTAGAATAAGTAGCAGAAGCATAGATGCTCAAGAGCAATCACCAGAAATTCAAAGGCAACTGAATTTCGGCAAACGGGGCATCGAAGTCAGAATGCCATGAAACTCACCGAGTCAAAGCGTTTCGCTGTTTAAGGAAGGAAGTGTGACGTAGAACAAGTAGCAGAAGCATACATGCTCAAGAGGGATCACCCGAAATTCAAAGGCAACTGAATTTCAGCAACCGGGGCATCGAAGTCGGAATGCCACGAAACTCACCGAGTCAAAGCGTTTCGCTGTTTGCGGAAGGAAGTGTGATGTAGAACAAGTAGCAGAAGCATACATGCTCAATAGGGATCACCCGAAATTCAAAGGCAACTGAATTTCGGCAACCGGGCCATCGAAGTCGGAATGCCCGCGAAACTCACCGAGTCCAAGCGTTTCGCTGTTTAAGGAAGGAAGTGTGACGTAGAACAAGTAACAGAAGCATACATGCTCAATAGAGATCACCCGAAATTCAAAGGCAACTGAATTTCGGCCACCGGGGCATCGAAGTCGGAATGCCACGAAACTCACCGAGTCAAAGCATTTCGCTGTTTGAGGAAGGAAGTGTGATGTAGAACAAGTAGCAGAAGCATACATGCTCAAGAGGGATCACCCGAAATTCAAAGGCAACTGAATTTCGGCAACCTGGGCATCGAAGTCGGAATGCCGCGAAACTCACCGAGTCAAAGCCTTTCGCTGTTTAAGGAAGGAAGTATGATGTAGAACAAGTAGCAGAAGCTTACATGCTCAAGAGGGATCATTCGAAATTCAAAGGCAACTGAATTTCGGCAACCGGGGCATCGAAGTCGGAATGCCGCGAAACTCACCGAGTCAAAGCATTTCGCTGTTTAAGGAAGGAAGTATGATGTAGAACAAGTAGCAGAAGCATACATGCTCAAGAGGGATCACCCGAAATTCAAAGGCAACTGAATTTCGGCAACCGGGGCATCGAAGTCGGAACGCCACGAAACTCACCGAGTCAAAGCATTTCGCTGTTTGAGGAAGGAAGTGTGATGTAGAACAAGTAGCAGAAGCATACATGCTCAAGAGGGATCACCCGAAATTCAAAGGCAACTGAATTTCAGCAACCGGGGCATCGAAGTCGGAATGCCGCGAAACTCACGGATTTAAAGCGTTTCGCTGTGTGCGGAAGGAAGTGTGATGTAGAACAAGTAGCAGAAGCATACATGCTCAAGAGGGATCACCCGAAATTCAAAGGCAACTGAATTTCGACAACCGGGGCATCGAAGTCGGAATGCCGCGAAACTAACCGAGTCAAAGCGTTTCGCTGTCTGCGGAAGCAAGTCTAATGTAGAACAAGTAGCAGAAGCATACATGCTCAAGATGGATCATCAGAAATTCAAAGGCAACTGAATTTCGGCAACCGGGGCATCGAAGTCGGAATGCCGCGAAACTCACCGAGTCAAAGCATTTCGCTGTTTAAGGAAGGAGGTGTGACCTAGAACAAGTAGCAGAAGCGTACATGCTCAAGAGGGATCACCCAAAATTGAAAGGCAACTGAATTTTGGCAACCGGGGCATCGAAGTCGGAATGCCGCAAAACTCATCGAGTCAAAGTGTTACGCCCTTTGCGGAAGGAAGTGTGGTGTAGAACAAGTAGCAGAAGCATACATGCTCAAGAGGGATCACCCGAAATTCAAAGGAAACTAAATTTTGGCAACCGGGGCATCGAAGTCGGCATGCCACGAAACTCACCGAGTCAAATCGATTTGCCATTTGAGGAAGGAAGTCTGATGGAGAACAAGTAGCAGAAGCATACATGCTAAAGAGGGATCACCCGAAATTCTAAGGTTACTGACTTTCGGGAACCGGGGCATCGAAGTCGGAATGCCGCGAAACGCACCGAGTCAAAGCGTTTCGCCGTTTGCGGAAGGAAGTGTGATGTAGAACAAGTAGCAGAAGCATACATGCTCAAGAGCGATCACCCGAAATTCAAAGGCAACTGAATTTCAGCAACCGGGGCATCGAAGTCGGAATGCCGCGAAACTCACCGAGTCAAAGCGTTTCGCTGTTTGCGGAAGGAAGTGTGATGTAGAACAAGTAGCAGAAGCATACATGCTCAAGAGCGATCACCCGAAATTCAAAGGCAACTGAATTTCGGCAACTGGGGCATCGAAGTCGGAATGCCGCGAAACTCACCAAGTCAAAGCGTTTCGCCGTTTGCGGAAGGAAGTGTAATGTAGAACAAGTAGTAGAAGCATACATGCTCAAGAGGGATCACCCGAAATTCAAAGGCAACTGAATTTCGGCAACTGGGGCATCGAAGTCGGAATGCCACGAAACTCACCGAGTCAAAGCATTTCGCTGTTTGAGGAAGGAAGTGTGATGTAGAACAAGTAGCAGAAGCATACATGCTCAAGAGGGATCACCCGAAATTCAAAGGCAACTGAATTGCGGCAACCTGGGCATCGAAGTCGGAATGCCGCGAAACTCACCGAGTCAAAGCCTTTCGCTGTTTAAGGAAGGAAGTATGATGTAGAACAAGTAGCAGAAGCTTACATGCTCAAGAGGGATCATTCGAAATTCAAAGGCAACTGAATTTCGGCAACCGGGGCATCGAAGTCGGAATGCCGCGAAACTCACCGAGTCAAAGCATTTCGCTGTTTAAGGAAGGAAGTATGATGTAGAACAAGTAGCAGAAGCATACATGCTCAAGAGGGATCACCCGAAATTCATAGGCAACTGAATTTCGGCAACCGGGGCATCGAAGTCGGAACGCCACGAAACTCACCGAGTCAAAGCATTTCGCTGGTTGAGGAAGGAAGTGTGATGTAGAACAAGTAGCAGAAGCATACATGCTCAAGAGGGATCACCCGAAATTCAAAGGCAACTGAATTTCAGCAACCGGGGCATCGAAGTCGGAATGCCGCGAAACTCACGGATTTAAAGCGTTTCGCTGTGTGCGGAAGGAAGTGTGATGTAGAACAAGTAGCAGAAGCATACATGCTCAAGAGGGATCACCCGAAATTCAAAGGCAACTGAATTTCGACAACCGGGGCATCGAAGTCGGAATGCCGTGAAACTAACCGAGTCAAAGCGTTTCGCTGTCTGCGGAAGCAAGTCTAATGTAGAACAAGTAGCAGAAGCATACATGCTCAAGAGGGATCACCCAAAATTCAAAGGCAACTGAATTTCGGCAACCGGGGCATCGAAGTCGGAATGCCGCGAAACTCACCGGGTAAAAGCGTTTCGCTGTTTGCGTAAGGAAGTGTGATGTAGAACAAGTAGCAGAAGCATACATGCTCAAGAGGGATCACCCGAAATTCATAGGCAACTGAATTTCGGCAACAGGGTCATCGAAGTCGGAACGCCGCGAAACTCAATGAGTCAAAGCGTTTCGCCGTTTGCGGAAGCAAGTCTGATGTATAACAAGTAGCAGAAGCATACATGCTTAAGAGGGATCACACGAAATTCAAAGGCAACTGAATTTCGGTAACCGGGGCATCGAGGTCGGAATGCCGCGAAACTCACCGAGTCAAAGCGTTTCGCCAATTGAGGAAGAAGTCTGATGTAGAACAAGTAGCAGAAGCATACATGCTCAAGAGCAATCACCCGAAATTCAAAGGCAACTGAATTTCGGCAACCGGGGCATCGAAGTCGGAATGCCGCGAAACTCACCGAGTCAAAGCGTTTCGCTGTTTGCGGAAGGAAGTGTGATGTAGAACAAGTAGCAGAAGCATACATGCTCAAGAGGGATCACCCGAAATTCAAAGGCAACTGAATTTCGGCAACCGGGGCATCGAAGTCGGAATGCCGCGAAACTAACCGAGTCAAAGCGTTTCGCTGTCTGCGGAAGGAAGTGTGATGTAGAACAAGTAGCAGAAGCATACATGCTAAAGAGGGATCACCCGAAATTCAAAGGCAACTGAATTTCGACAACCGGGGCATCGAAGTCGGAATGCCGCGAAACTCACCGAGTCAAAGCATTTCGCTGTTTAAGGAAGGAAGTGTGACGTAGAACAAGTAGCAGAAGCGTACATGCTCAAGAGGGATCACCCAAAATTGAAAGGCAACTGAATTTTGGCAACCGGGGCATCGAAGTCGGAATGCCGCGAAACTCATCGAGTCAAAGTGTTACGCCCTTTGCGGAAGGAAGTGTGGTGTAGAACAAGTAGCAGAAGCATACATGCTCAAGAGGGATCACCCGAAATTCAAAGGAAACTAAATTTTGGCAACCGGGGAATCGAAGTCGGCATGCCACTAAACTCACCGAGTCAAATCGATTTGCCGTTTGAGGAAGGAAGTTTGATGGAGAACAAGTAGCAGAAGCATACATGCTAAAGAGGGATCACCCGAAATTCTAAGGTAACTGACTTTCGGGAACCGGGGCATCGAAGTCGGAATGCCGCGAAACGCACTGAGTCAAAGCGTTTCACCGTTTGCGGAAGGAAGTGTGATGTAGAACAAGTAGCAGAAGCATACATGCTCAAGAGCGATCACCCGAAATTCAAAGGCAACTGAATTTCAGCAACCGGGGCATCGAAGTTGGAATGCCGCGAAACTCACCGAGTCAAAGCGTTTCGCTGTTTGCGGAAGGAAGTGTGATGTAGAACAAGTAGCAGAAGCATACATGCTCAAGAGGGATCACCCGAAATTCAAAGGCAACTGAATTTCGGCAACTGGGGCATCGAAGTCGGAATGCCGCGAAACTCACCAAGTCAAAGCGTTTCGCCGTTTGCGGAAGGAAGTGTAATGTAGAACAATTAGCAGAAGCATACATGCTGAAGAGGGATTACCCAAAATTCAAGGGCAACTGAAGTTCGGCAACCGGGGCATCGAAGTCGGAATCCCCCAAAAGTCACTGAGTCAAAGCGTTTCGCTGTTTGCGGAAGAGAATGTGATGTTGAACAAGTAGCAGAAGCATACATGCTCAAGATGGATCATCAGAAATTCAAAGGCAACTGAATTTCGGCAACCGGGGCATCGAAGTCGGAATGGCGCAAAAGTCACCGAGTCAAAGCCTTTCGCTGTTTGAGGAAGGAAGTGTGATGTAGAACAAGTAGCAGAAGCATACATGCTCAAGAGGGATCACCCGAAATTCAAAGGCAACTGAATTTCGGCAACCGGGGCATCGAAGTCGGAATGCCGCGAAACTAACCGAGTCAAAGCGTTTCGCTGTTTGCGGAAGGAAGTGTGATGTAGAACAAGTAGCAGAAGCATACATGCTGAAGAGGATCACCCGAAATTCAAAGGCAACTGAATTTCGGCAACCGGGGCATCGAAGTCGGAATGCCGCAAAACTCATCGAGTCAAAGTGTTACGCCCTTGCGGAAGGAAGTGTGGTGTAGAACAAGTAGCAGAAGCATACATGCTCAAGAGGGATCACCCGAAATTCAAAGGAAACTAAATTTTGGCAACCGGGGAATCGAAGTCGGCATGCCACTAAACTCACCGAGTCAAATCGATTTGCCGTTTGAGGAAGGAAGTTTGATGGAGAACAAGTAGCAGAAGCATACATGCTAAAGAGGAATCACCCAAAATTCAAGGGCAACTGAATTTGGGCAACCGAGGCATCGAAGTCGGAATCCCCCAAAAGTCACCGAGTCAAAGCTTTTCGCTGTTTGCGGAAGAGAATGTAATGTTGAACAAGTAGCAGAAGCATACATGCTCAAGATGGATCACCACAAATTCAAAGGCAATTGAATTTCAGCAACCGGGGCATCGAAGTCGGAATACCGCGAAACTCACCAAGTAAAAGCGTTTCGCTGTTTGCGGAAGGAAGTGTGATGTAGAACAAGTAGCAGAAGCATACATGCTCAAGAGGGATCACCCGAAATTCAAAGGAAACTAAATTTTGGCAACCGGGGCATCGAAGTCGGCATGCCACGAAACTCACCGAGTCAAATCGATTTGCCGTTTGAGGAAGGAAGTCTGATGGAGAACAAGTAGCAGAACCATACATGCTAAAGAGGGATCACCTGAAATTCAAAGGTAACTGACTTTCGGGAACCGGGGCATCGAAGTCGGAATGCCGCGAAACGCAACGAGTCAAAGCGTTTCGCCGTTTGCGGAAGGAAGTGTGATGTAGAACAAGTAGCAGAAGAATACATGCTCAAGAGCGATCACCCGAAATTCAAAGGCAACTGAATTTCGGCAACCGGGGCATCGAAGTCGGAATGCCGCGAAACTCACCGAGTCAAAGCGTTTCGCTGTTTGCGGAAGGAAGTGTGATGTAGAACAAGTAGCAGAAGCATACATGCTCAAGAGGGATCACCCGAAATTCAAAGGCAACTGAATTTCGGCAACTGGGGCATCGAAGTCGGAATGCCGCGAAACTCACCGAGTCAAAGCGTTTCGCCGTTTGCGGAAGGAAGTGTAATGTAGAACAAGTAGCAGAAGCATACATGCTGAAGAGGGATCACCCAAAATTCAAGGGCAACTGAATTTCGGCAACCGGGGCATCGAAGTCGGAATCCCCCAAAAGTCACCGAGTCAAAGCGTTTCGCTGTTTGCGGAAGAGAATGTGATGTTGAACAAGTAGCAGAAGCATACATGCTCAAGATGGATCATCAGAAATTCAAAGGCAACTGAATTTCAACAACCGGGGCATCGAAGTCGGAATGCCGCGAAACTCACCGAGTCAAAGTGTTACGCCCTTTGCGGAAGGAAGTGTGGTGTAGAACAAGTAGCAGAAGCATACATGCTCAAGAGGGATCACCCGAAATTCAAAGGAAACTAAATTTTGGCAACCGGGGCATCGAAGTCGGCATGCCACCAAACTCACCGAGTCAAATCGATTTGCCGTTTGCGGAAGGAAGTCTGATGGAGAACAAGTAGCAGAAGCATACATGCTGAAGAGGAATCACCCAAAATTCAAGGGCAACTGAATTTGGGCAACCGGGGCATCGAAGTCGGAATCCCCCAAAAGTCACCGAGTCAAAGCTTTTCGCTGTTTGCGGAAGAGAATGTGATGTTGAACAAGTAGCAGAAGCATACATGCTCAAGATGGATCACCAGAAATTCAAAGGCAATTGAATTTTGAATTTCAGCAACCGGGGCATCGAAGTCGGAATGCCGCGAAACTCACCGAGTAAAAGCGTTTCGCTGTTTGCGGAAGGAAGTGTGATGTAGAACAAGTAGCAGAAGCATACATGCTCAAGAGGGATCACCCGAAATTCATAGGCAAATGAATTTCGGCAACCGGGTCATCGAAGTCGGAACGCCGCGAAACTCACCGAGTCAAAGCGTTTCACCGTTTGCGGAAGCAAGTCTAATGTAGAACAAGTAGCAGAAGCATACATGCTCAAAAGGGATCACCCGAAACTCAAAGGCAACTGAATTTCGGTAACCAGGGCATCGAAGTCGGAATGCCGTGAAACTCATCGAGTTGAAGTGTTTCGCCATTTGCGAAAGAAGTCTGATGTAGAACAAGTAGCAGAAGCATACATGCTCAAGAGGGATCACCTGAAATTCAAAGGCAACAGAATTTCGGCAAAAGGGGCATCGAAGTCGGACTGCCGCGAAACTCACCGAGTGAAAGCGTTTCGCTGTTTGAGGAAGGAAGTGTGATGTAGAACAAGTAGCAGAAGCATACATGCTCAAGAGGGATCACCCTAAATTCAAAGGCAACTAAATTTCGACAACCGGGGCATCGAAGTCGGAATGCCGCGAAACTCACCGAGTCAAAGCGTTTCGCTGTTTGCGGAAGGAAGTGTGATGTAGAACAAGTAGCAGAAGCATACATGCTCAAGAGGGATCACTCGAAATTCATAGCCAAATGAATTTCGGCAACCGGGTCATCGAAGTCGGAACGCCGCGAAACTCACCGAGTCAAATTGTTTCGCCGTTTGCGGAAGCAAGTCTGATGTAGAACAAGTAGCAGAAGCATACATGCTCAAGAGGGATCACCCGAAATTCAAAGGCAATTGAATTTCGGTAACCGGGGCATCGAAGTCGGAATGCCGCGAAACTCACCGAGTCAAAGCGTTTCGCCATTTGCGGAAGAAGTCTGATGTAGAACAAGTAGCAGAAGCGTACATGCTCAAGAGGGATCACCCGAAATTGAAAGGCAACTGAATTTCGGCAACCAGGGCATCGAAGTCGGAATGCCGCGAAAACTCATCGAGTCAAAGTGTTACGCCCTTTGCGGAAGGAAGTGTGGTGTAGAACAAGTAGCAGAAGCATACATGCTCAAGAGGGATCACCTGAAATTCAAAGGAAACTGAATTTCGGCAACCGGGGCATCGAAGTCGGAATCCCCCAAAAGTCACCGAGTCAAAGCGTTTCGCTGTTTGCGGAAGAGAATGTGATGTTGAACAAGTAGCAGAAGCATACATGCTCAAGATGGATCATCAGAAATTCAAAGGCAACTGAATTTCGGCAACCGGGGCATCGAAGTCGGAATGCCGCGAAACTCACCGAGTCAAAGCGTTTCGTTGTTTAAGGAAGGAAGTGTGACGTAGAACAAGTAGCAGAAGCGTACATGCTCAAGAGGGATCACCCGAAATTGAAAGGCAACTGAATTTCGGCAACCGGGGCATCGAAGTCGGAATGCCGCTGATTAGTACTTAAAAGTGCATGTTTATCAAGGTTTTATATCATCATTTTGCACTTGAAGTATCAATAACTCCTTAACGAAAGCATGTTTTATAATAACAAGTTTGATAGTATAAGATACCTTAATTTATGGTAAATGCTCATTTTAAATGCAGGACTATCACATAAATAAAAAGATTGATTGATGAGTTTAAGCATTGAAAGTTAAAGGACAAAGAGATGGTCAAACTTAGAAAAGGGATGTCGGTGCAGTCCAAACCGAAACATTGCTCGGTAATTGGATCATATCTGGAGCTCTAGATCTAAGATTTAGGTCCATTTTATATGGATGGAAAGGTAAGACAAAGGCCTACAACTTTCATGAGGAGCCCAAGATCTAAAAAGGTCGTTTTGAAGTCCAAATTGAAGGAACAACGAAGAAGTCCGAAGCTGTCCTGCAGCCCAGACACTATTTAGTGTTCAACCCATATCTTGAGTTCTAGAAGTCCAAATGACCTCATCTTTTTTTTGTTGGAAAGCTAAGACAATTTCCTAGAACATTCCTAAGGATTCTAGGCAAATTATGATGTTAGCAATGACATCTTGTTCAGACAAGAAGATAAGGATTGTTATCAAGTCAAGATGTGGCCACCCACTCATCAATTAGTCAACAAATCAATAGTTCCAAATTTTGGCCTATAAAAGGAGGCACTTACCATGTATTGAGGCATCTTGGTGTTCAGATCAAGATCATGCTCTTGCTTTCTCTCTTTGTATTGCTTATGTTTTGCTTTCATTAATATCAAGTTTATGCACTTCTTTTCCTTTCCTTTACTTAGTTAACTTCTTTCTCATTTATGTTCTTATCTTGTTCATTTATGTTTCTTTCTTTCATTATGTTTAGCTAAGTTAATTATGTCAAGGTGAAAAGGGTACACTAATGGTGTAAGAATAAGTATAATATAAACTTAACATGGACCTTAACGTTGGATACTAACATGTTTTATATTTGTTATCTTGTTCACTTTTAATACTTTGCTTGTTAAATGGTTAATCTAGATTTATGTTGTATAACACTTGGTACAACAAATACTTGGTACTTTCATAGCCCCTACTGTATGGTATAACCAACACCTGAGCTATGAAAGGGACTTGATTTGTTGTTAACATAAGTTATAATCATGAATGCCTGCCAACATTTACAAGTATTAGCTTTATTCGAATAAGATAACTAATGTAATCATGTTAACAATTTATAATCTGATTGGAACCTCCTTTATGTGTGGTTTCCAATTGAGTAATAAGAGTTTATAATATACTTGTTTGAAGTACCATTAGTGGATCCTCTAACCTTGACATTTATTTTTATCGTTGTTTAATCCTTACATTAATCTTTCAACTCAAAGTTCTCATTAATTTCTTCCTTCTCTTCTTTATTATTGTTGTTGTTATTATTATTATTATTATTATCTGTTCATAAACTCAGTATATAGGCTGGAAACCTGTGACCCGATCTTTTAGATCATTCTCAGGTATAACAACGCCACTTACTGAGTATTATTATTATTATTACTAGTACTAGTACTATTATTGTTATTATTATTGTTATTGTTGTTATTGTTGTGTTGTTATTTATAATTTATACAATTAACCTCTCTGTGGTTCGACCCCGGTCTTGCTGCGTTATTTATTACTTCGACACTCCTGCACTTGGGAAAAGACATCAAGCTTTTGGTCGTGTCAAGTTTTTGGCGTCGTTGCCGGGGAGGTAAATTCTTGTATAAATTATAATATTTTATTTTATTTTATCTTTTCACTTTTCATTTTATTTAACTTTTGTTTCTTTTGTTTCGTTTTCTTCTCTTTTCTTTTCTTCCTTTTATTCTCTTTTTACACGTGCATGAGAGTTTGGTCACGTACATTAAATGGTCGACTTTGTAGGGTATCCTCATCATTTTCAGAAAATATGGCCGAAGAAGATAACCAATCGCTTCATAATGAGAATAATGAGAATAACCGTATGAGAACACTTAGAGACCACATGAATCCCACAAGAACAAGTGCACCCTCATGCATAGTTTTCCCTCCTGATGCATCTCATTTTAATTTTAAGCCAGGCATTATTCAACTTTTACCTTCTTTTCATGGCTTAGACCTAGAAAATCCATACTTGCATTTAAGGGGATTTGAGGAGGTCTGTAATACCTATAATGACTCAAATTGTAGCATGAACACTATCAGATTAAAGCTTTTTCCTTTTTCATTAAAAGATAAAGCTAAAACATGGCTACAAAATTTGAGACCAGGATCTATTCGTGCTTGGGATGAAATGCAACAACAATTTTTAAAGAAGTTTTTTCCATCTCACAGAACAAACTCTTTCAAAAGACAAATCATCACTTTCACTTAAAAGCCAGGAGAAACATTTTACCAATGTTGGGATAGGTATCGAGATTTGCTTAATACTTGCCCACATCATGGTTTTGAAACATGGAGATTGGTTTCACATTTTTATGAAGGTTTAACACCTAGAGATAGGCAAATGGTTGAATTGATGTGCAATGGAACCTTTGAGGATAAAGACCCTAATGAAGCAATGGAGTACCTAGACTTGCTAGCCGAAAATGCTCAAAATTGCGACACCACAGGTACTTATGAGGCACCAAGTAAAACTCAACCTCATACATCTAGTGGAGGTATGCACAACCTTAGGGAAGATCATTATCTCCAAGCCAAGTTTGTATCTTTAGCTAGAAAAGTCGAGGCACTAGAATTGAAAAAGAGTGGTCAATTAAAATCTGTTCAAGACATTATGTGTCAAATCTGTGAAACCAAGGAACACTCAACAAATGATTGTCCAACTTTGCCTTCTTTTAAGGAATGCCTCCATGAACAAGCCCATGCTTTAAACAGTTTCCAAAGACCCAACCATAACCCATACTCACAAACGTATAACCCTGGTTGGAGAAATCACCCAAATTTCAGTTGGAAGAGTGATAGCAACAATGCACAAACTTCACAGCCACCGTTTCAAGCACACCATAATTTCCAAAATTCTCATGGATATGCACCTCCTTATGCTCCACCTCCTAGAAGAAATTTTGAGGAAACATTGCATGCATTCATTGAAAAGCAGGAGACAATCAACACTCAACTTGCTCAAAGCATGACAAATTTTAAAGATGCTCTTGCAAAATTAACAACTGCTCTCAGTTTCCAAGAGAAAGGTAAGTTTCCTTCTCAACCACAGCAAAATCCAAAGGGGCAATACAATGCAAATGCGAGTAGTTCTGGAAGCCAACACATGGATCAAGTCAAATCAGTCATCACTCTTCGTAGTGGTAAGGTTATTGAAAAACCTATTCTTGAACCTTGTGAGAAAGATGATGAGTCTATCTCTGAGGGTAAGGAAGGGGTTGAACCTGAACATTGCAAAGAGAAGGCCGATTCCCCGCCAACACTTCCATTTCCTCATGCCATGACCAAACAAAGGAAAGTCAATCACAACTCTGAAATCTTTGAAATTTTCAAACAGGTAAGGATCAATATACCTTTGTTGGATGCTATTAAACAGGTACCTTCCTATGCTAAATTTTTGAAAGATCTATGCACTGTGAAGAGAAAACTGAATGTGAAAAAGAAAGCCTTTTTAGCCGAACAAGCAAGTGCCATTCTTCAGAACAATAATGCTATGAAATATAAAGACCCTGGTTGTCCTACAATTTCTTGCTTTATTGGAGAACATAAAATTGAAAGAGCCTTACTTGATCTTGGAGCTAGTGTGAATTTACTTCCATATTCAGTTTTTCAGAGTCTCAATCTAGGTGAGTTAAAACCAACCTCTGTAACTCTTTTACTTGCTCATAGATCTGTAAAAGTGCCTAGAGGAATAGTTGATTTGCTGTTTGCGGAAGGAAGTCTGATGTAGAACAAGTAGCAGAAGCATACATGCTAAAGAGGGATCACCCGAAATTCAAAGTCAACCGAATTTCGGCAACCGGGGCATCGAAGTCGGAATGCCGCGAAACTCACCGAGTCAAAGCGTTTGGCCATTTGCGGAAGGAAGTGTGCTGTAGAACAAGTAGCAGAAGCATATATGCTAAAGAGGGATCACCCGAAATTCATAGGCAACTGAATTTCGGCAACCAGGTCATCGAAGTCGGAATGCCGCGAAAATCACGGAGTCAAAGTGGTTCGCCGTTTGCGGAAACAAGTCTGATGTAGAACAAGTAACAGAAGCATACATGCTCAAGAGGGATCACCCGAAATTCAAAGGCAACTGAATTTCGGCAACCAGGAAATCGAAGTCGGAATGCCGCGAAACTCACCGAGTCAAAGCGTTTGGCCATTTACAGAAGGAAGTGTGATGTAGAACAAGTAGCAGAAGCACACATGCTCAAGAGGGATCACCCGAAATTCATAGGCAACTGAATTTCAGCAATCGGGGCATCGAAGTCGGAATACCGCAAAAGTCACCGAGTCAAAGCGTTTCGCTGTTTGAGGAAGGAAGTGTGTTGTAGAACAAGTAGCAGAAGCATATATGCTAAAGAGGGATCACCCGAAATTCAAAGGCAACTGAATTTCGGCAACCGGGTCATCGAAGTCGGAATGCCGCGAAACTCACCGAGTCAAAGCGTTTCGCCGTTTGCGGAAACAAGTCTGATGTAGAACAAGTAGCAGAAGCATACATGCTCAAGAGGGATCACCCGAAATTCAAAGGCAATTGAATTTCGGCAACCGGGGCATCGAAGTCGGAATGCCGCGAAAATCACGGAGTCAAAGTGGTTCGCCGTTTGCGGAAACAAGTCTGATGTAGAACAAGTAACAGAAGCATACATGCTCAAGAGGGATCACCCGAAATTCAAAGGCAACTGAATTTCGGCAACCGGGTCATCGAAGTCGGAATGCCGCGAAAATCACGGAGTCAAAGTGTTTCGCCGTTTGCGGAAACAAGTCTGATGTAGAACAAGTAGCAGAAGCATACATGCTCAAGAGGGATCACCCGAAATTCAAAGGCAACTGAATTTCGGCAACCAGGAAATCGAAGTCGGAATGCCGCGAAACTCACCGAGTCAAAGCGTTTGGCCATTTACGGAATGAAGTGTGATGTAGAACAAGTAGCAGAAGCATACATGCTCAAGAGGGATCACTCGAAATTCATAGGCAACTGAATTTCAGCAACCGGGGCATCGATGTCGAAATGCCGCGAAACTCACCGAGTCAAAGCGTTTGGCCATTTACAGAAGGAAGTGTGATGTAGAACAAGTAGCAGAAGCATACATGCTCAAGAGGGATCACCCGAAATTCATAGGCAACTGAATTTCGGCAACCAGGAAATCGAAGTCGGAATGCCGCGAAACTCACCCAGTCAAAGCGTTTGGCCATTTACGGAATGAAGTGTGATGTAGAACAAGTAGCAGAAGCATACATGCTCAAGAGGGATCACTCGAAATTCATAGGCAGCTGAATTTCAGCAACCGGGGCATCGATGTCGAAATGCCGCGAAACTCACCGAGTCAAAGCGTTTGGCCATTTACAGAAGGAAGTGTGATGTAGAACAAGTAGCAGAAGCATACATGCTCAAGAGGGATCACCCGAAATTCAAAGGCAACTGAATTTCAGCAATCGGGGCATCGAAGTCGGAATACCGCAAAAGTCACCGAGTCAAAGCGTTTCGCTGTTTGAGGAAGGAAGTGTGATGTAGAACAAGTAGGTGAAGCATACATGCTCAAGAGGGATCACCCGAAATTCAAAGGCAACTGACTTTTGGCAACCGGGGCATTGAAAGTCGGAATGCCGCGAAACTCACCGAGTCAAAGCGTTACGCCGTTTGCGGAAGGAAGTGTGATGTAGAACAAGTAGCAGAAGCATACATGCTGAAGAGGGATCACCCGAAATTCAAAGGCAACGGAATTTCGGCAACCGGGGCATCGAAGTCGGAATGCCGCGAAACTCACCGAGTCAAAGCGTTTCGCCGTTTATGGAAGAGAATGTGATGTTGAACAAGTAGCAGAAGCATACATGCTCAAGATGGATCATCAGAAATTCAAAGGCAACTGAATTTCGGCAATCGGGTCATCAAAGTCGGAATGCCGCGAAACTCACCGAGTCAAATCGATTCGCCGTTTGCGGAAGGAAGTCTGATGTAGAACAAGTAGCAGAAGCATACATGCTAAAGAGGGATCACCCGAAATTCATAGGCAACTGAATTTCGGCAACCGGGTCATCAAAGTCGGAATGCCGCGAAACTCACCGAGTCAAAGCGTTTCGCCGTTTGCGGAAACAAGTCTGATGTAGAACAAGTAGCAGAAGCATACATGCTCAAGAGGGATCACCCGAAATTCAAAGGCAATTGAATTTCGGCAACCGGGGCATCGAAGTCGGAATGCCGCGAAACTCACCGAGTCAAAGCGTTTGGCCATTTCCGGAAGGAAGTGTGATGTAGAACAAGTAGCAGAAGCATACATGCTCAAGAGGGATCACCGGAAATTCATAGGCAACTGAATTTCGGCAACCGGGGCATCGATGTCGGAATGCCGCGAAACTCACCGAGTCAAAGCGTTTGGCCATTTCCGGAAGGAAGTGTGATATAGAACAAGTAGCAGAAGCATACATGCTCAAGAGGGATCACCGGAAATTCATATGCAACTGAATTTCGGCAACCGGGGCATCGAAGTCGGAATCCCGCGAAACTCACCGAGTCAAAGCGTTTGGCCATTTGCGGAAGGAAGTGTGCTGTAGAACAAGTAGCAGAAGCATATATGCTAAAGAGGGATCACCCGAAATTCATAGGCAACTGAATTTCGGCAACCAGGTCATCGAAGTCGGAATGCCGCGAAAATCACGGAGTCAAAGTGGTTCGCTGTTTGCGGAAACAAGTCTGATGTAGAACAAGTAACAGAAGCATACATGCTCAAGAGGGATCACCCGAAATTCAAAGGCAACTGAATTTCGGCAACCAGGAAATCGAAGTCGGAATGCCGCGAAACTCACCGAGTCAAAGCGTTTGGCCATTTACAGAAGGAAGAGTGATGTAGAACAAGTAGCAGAAGCACACATGCTCAAGAGGGATCACCCGAAATTCATAGGCAACTGAATTTCAGCAATCGGGGCATCGAAGTCGGAATACCGCAAAAGTCACCGAGTCAAAGCGTTTCGCTGTTTGAGGAAGGAAGTGTGTTGTAGAACAAGTAGCAGAAGCATATATGCTAAAGAGGGATCACCCGAAATTCAAAGGCAACTGAATTTCGGCAACCGGGTCATCGAAGTCGGAATGCCGCGAAACTCACCGAGTCAAAGCGTTTCGCCGTTTGCGGAAACAAGTCTGATGTAGAACAAGTAGCAGAAGCATACATGCTCAAGAGGGATCACCCGAAATTCAAAGGCAATTGAATTTCGGCAACCGGGGCATCGAAGTCGGAATGCCGCGAAACTCACCGAGTCAAAGCGTTTCGCCGTTTGCGGAAAGAAGTCTGATGTAGAACAAGTAGCAGAAGCATACATGCTCAAGAGGGATCACCCGAAATTCAAAGGCAACTGAATTTCGGCAACCGGGGCATCGAAGTCGGAATGCCGCGAAACTCACCGAGTCAAAGCGTTTCGCCGTTTGAAGGAATGATGTAGAACAAGTAGCAGAAGCATACATGCTCAAGAGGGATCACCCGAAATTCAAAGGCAACTGAATTTCGGCAACCGGGGCATCGAAGTCGGAATGCCGCGAAACTCACCGAGTCAAAGCGTTTTTTCCGGAAGGAAGTGTGATGTAGAACAAGTAGCAGAAGCATACATGCTCAAGAGGGATCACCCGAAATTCAATAGGCAACTGAATTTCGGCAACCGGGGCATCAAAGTCGGAATGCCGCAAAATCACCGAGTCAAAGCGGAAGGAAGTCTGATGTAGAACAAGTAGCAGAAGCATACATGCTCAAGAGGGATCACCCGAAATTCAAAGGCAACTGAATTTTCATCAACCGGGGCATCAAAGTCGGATGCCCGCGAAACTCACCGAGTCAAAGCGTTTGGCCGTTTGCGGAAGGAAGTGTGATGTAGAACAAGTAGCAGAAGCATACATGCTAAAGAGGGATCACCCGAAATTCAAAGGCAACTGAATTTCGGCAACCGGGGCATCGAAGTCGGAATGCCGCGAAACTCACCGAGTCAAAGCGTTTGCGGAAGGAAGTCTGATGTAGAACAAGTAGCAGAAGCATACATGCTCAAGAGGGATCACCCGAAATTCAAAGGCAACTGAATTTCGGCAACCGGGGCATCAAAGTCGGAATGCCGCGAAACTCACCGAGTCAAAGCGTTTGCGGAAGGAAGTGTGATGTAGAACAAGTAGCAGAAGCATACATGCTCAAGAGGGATCACCCGAAATTCAAAGGCAACTGAATTTCGGCAACCGGGGCATCGAAGTCGGAATGCCGCGAAACTCACCGAGTCAAAGCGTTTGCCATTTGCGGAAGGAAGTCTGATGTAGAACAAGTAGCAGAAGCATACATGCTCAAGAGGGATCACCCGAAATTCAAAGGCAACTGAATTTCGGCAACCGGGGCATCGAAGTCGGAATGCCGCGAAACTCACCGAGTCAAAGCGTTTGGCCATTTGCGGAAGGAAGTGTGATGTAGAACAAGTAGCAGAAGCATACATGCTCAAGAGGGATCACCCGAAATTCAAAGGCAACTGAATTTCGGCAACCGGGGCATCGAAGTCGGAATGCCGCGAAACTCACCGAGTCAAAGCGTTTGGCCTGTTTGCGGAAGGAAGTCTGATGTAGAACAAGTAGCAGAAGCATACATGCTCAAGAGGGATCACCCGAAATTCAAAGGCAACTGAATTTCGGCAACCGGGGCATCAAAGTCGGAATGCCGCGAAACTCACCGAGTCAAAGCGTTTGCCGTTTGCGGAAGAAGTCTGATGTAGAACAAGTAGCAGAAGCATACATGCTCAAGAGGGATCACCCGAAATTCAAAGGCAACTGAATTTCGGCAACCGGGGCATCGAAGTCGGAATGCCGCGAAACTCACCGAGTCAAAGCGTTTTGGCCATTTGCGGAAGGAAGTCTGATGTAGAACAAGTAGCAGAAGCATACATGCTCAAGAGGGATCACCCGAAATTCAAAGGCAACTGAATTTCGGCAACCGGGGCATCGAAGTCGGAATGCCGCGAAACTCACCGAGTCAAAGCGTTTGTTTGCGGAAGGAAGTCTGATGTAGAACAAGTAGCAGAAGCATACATGCTAAAGAGGGATCACCCGAAATTCAAAGGCAACTGAATTTTCGGCAACCGGGGAAAAGCGTTTGAAAAAAGTAGCAGAAGCATACATGCTCAAGAGGGATCACCCGAAATTCAAAGGCAACTGAATTTCGGCAACCGGGGCATCGAAGTCGGAATGCCGCGAAACTCACCGAGTCAAAGCGTTTGGCCATTTGCGGAAGGAAGTCTGATGTAGAACAAGTAGCAGAAGCATACATGCTCAAGAGGGATCACCCGAAATTCAAAGGCAACTGAATTTCGGCAACCGGGGCATCGAAGTCGGAATGCCGCGAAACTCACCGAGTCAAAGCGTTTGGTTTGCGGAAGGAAGTCTGATGTAGAACAAGTAGCAGAAGCATACATGCTCAAGAGGGATCACCCGAAATTCAAAGGCAACTGAATTTCGGCAACCGGGGCATCGAAGTCGGAATGCCGCGAAACTCACCGAGTCAAAGCGTTTCGCCATTTGCGGAAGGAAGTCTGATGTAGAACAAGTAGCAGAAGCATACATGCTCAAGAGGGATCACCCGAAATTCAAAGGCAACTGAATTTCGGCAACCGGGGCATCGAAGTCGGAATGCCGCGAAACTCACCGAGTCAAAGCGTTTGCGGAAGGAAGTCTGATGTAGAACAAGTAGCAGAAGCATACATGCTCAAGAGGGATCACCCGAAATTCAAAGGCAACTGAATTTGGCAACCGGGGCATCGAAGTCGGAATGCCGCGAAACTCACCGAGTCAAAGCGTTTGGCCATTTGCGGAAGAAGTCTGATGTAGAACAAGTAGCAGAAGCATACATGCTCAAGAGGGATCACCCGAAATTCAAAGGCAACTGAATTTCGGCAACCGGGGCATCGAAGTCGGAATGCCGCGAAACTCACCGAGTCAAAGCGTTTCGCCGTTTGCGGAAGGAAGTCTGATGTAGAACAAGTAGCAGAAGCATACATGCTCAAGAGGGATCACCCGAAATTCAAAGGCAACTGAATTTCGGCAACCGGGGCATCGAAGTCGGAATGCCGCGAAACTCACCGAGTCAAAGCGTTTCGCCATTTGCGGAAGAAGTCTGATGTAGAACAAGTAGCAGAAGCATACATGCTCAAGAGGGATCACCCGAAATTCAAAGGCAACTGAATTTCGGCAACCGGGGCATCGAAGTCGGAATGCCGCGAAACTCACCGAGTCAAAGCGTTTGGCCGTTTGCGGAAGGAAGTCTGATGTAGAACAAGTAGCAGAAGCATACATGCTCAAGAGGGATCACCCGAAATTCAAAGGCAACTGAATTTGGCAACCGGGGCATCAAAGTCGGAATGCCGCGAAACTCACCGAGTCAAAGCGTTTCGCCATTTGCGGAAGAAGTCTGATGTAGAACAAGTAGCAGAAGCATACATGCTCAAGAGGGATCACCCGAAATTCAAAGGCAACTGAATTTCGGCAACCGGGGCATCAAGTCGGAATGCCGCGAAACTCACCGAGTCAAAGCGTTTCGCCATTTGCGGAAGGAAGTGATGTAGAACAAGTAGCAGAAGCATACATGCTCAAGAGGGATCACCCGAAATTCAAAGGCAACTGAATTTTGGCAACCGGGGCATCGAAGTCGGAATGCCGCGAAACTCACCGAGTCAAAGCATTTCGCCGTTTGCGGAAGGAAGTCTGATGTAGAACAAGTAGCAGAAGCATACATGCTCAAGAGGGATCACCCGAAATTCAAAGGCAACTGAATTTGCAACCGGGGCATCGAAGTCGGAATGCCGCGAAACTCACCGAGTCAAAGCGTTTCGCCATTTGCGGAAGAAGTCTGATGTAGAACAAGTAGCAGAAGCATACATGCTCAAGAGGGATCACCCGAAATTCAAAGGCAACCGGGGCATCGAAGTCGGAATGCCGCGAAACTCACCGAGTCAAAGCGTTTGCGGAAGAAGTGTGATGTAGAACAAGTAGCAGAAGCATACATGCTCAAGAGGGATCACCCGAAATTCAAAGGCAACTGAATTTTCGGCAACCGGGGCATCGAAGTCGGAATGCCGCGAAACTCACCGAGTCAAAGCGTTTCGCTGTTTGCGGAAGGAAGTGTGATGTAGAACAAGTAGCAGAAGCATACATGCTAAAGAGGGATCACCCGAAATTCAAAGGCAACTGAATTTTGCAACCGGGGCATCAAAGTCGGAATGCCGCGAAACTCACCGAGTCAAAGCGTTTCGCCATTTGCGGAAGGAAGTCTGATGTAGAACAAGTAGCAGAAGCATACATGCTCAAGAGGGATCACCCGAAATTCAAAGGCAACTGAATTTCGGCAACCGGGGCATCGAAGTCGGAATGCCGCGAAACTCACCGAGTCAAAGTGTTTCGCCGTTTGCGGAAACAAGTCTGATGTAGAACAAGTAGCAGAAGCATACATGCTCAAGAGGGATCACCCGAAATTCAAAGGCAACTGAATTTCGGCAACCGGGGCATCAAAGTCGGAATGCCGCGAAACTCACCGAGTCAAAGCGTTTGCCATTTGCGGAAGGAAGTCTGATGTAGAACAAGTAGCAGAAGCATACATGCTCAAGAGGGATCACCCGAAATTCAAAGGCAACTGAATTTCGGCAACCGGGCATCGAAGTCGGAATGCCGCGAAACTCACCGAGTCAAAGCGTTTCGCCATTTGCGGAAGGAAGTGTGATGTAGAACAAGTAGCAGAAGCATACATGCTCAAGAGGGATCACCCGAAATTCAAAGGCAACTGAATTTCGGCAACCGGGGCATCGAAGTCGGAATGCCGCGAAACTCACCGAGTCAAAGCGTTTCGCCGTTTGCGGAAGAAGTGTGATGTAGAACAAGTAGCAGAAGCATACATGCTCAAGAGGGATCACCCGAAATTCAAAGGCAACTGAATTTCGGCAACCGGGGCATCGAAGTCGGAATGCCGCGAAACTCACCGAGTCAAAGCGTTTCGCCGTTTGCGGAAGGAAGTCTGATGTAGAACAAGTAGCAGAAGCATACATGCTCAAGAGGGATCACCCGAAATTCAAAGGCAACTGAATTTCGGCAACCGGGGCATCGAAGTCGGAATGCCGCGAAACTCACCGAGTCAAAGCGTTTCGCCGTTTGCGGAAGGAAGTCTGATGTAGAACAAGTAGCAGAAGCATACATGCTCAAGAGGGATCACCCGAAATTCAAAGGCAACTGAATTTCGGCAACCGGGGCATCGAAGTCGGAATGCCGCGAAACTCACCGAGTCAAAGCGTTTCGCCATTTGCGGAAGAAGTGTGATGTAGAACAAGTAGCAGAAGCATACATGCTCAAGAGGGATCACCCGAAATTCAAAGGCAACTGAATTTCGGCAACCGGGGCATCGAAGTCGGAATGCCGCGAAACTCACCGAGTCAAAGCGTTTGGCCATTTACGGAAGGAAGTGTGATGTAGAACAAGTAGCAGAAGCATACATGCTCAAGAGGGATCACCCGAAATTCAAAGGCAACTGAATTTCGGCAACCGGGGCATCGAAGTCGGAATGCCGCGAAACTCACCGAGTCAAAGCGTTTCGCTGTTTGCGGAAGGAAGTGTGATGTAGAACAAGTAGCAGAAGCATACATGCTCAAGAGGGATCACCCGAAATTCAAAGGCAACTGAATTTCGGCAACCGGGGCATCGAAGTCGGAATGCCGCGAAACTCACCGAGTCAAAGCGTTTCGCCTGTTTGCGGAAGGAAGTGTGATGTAGAACAAGTAGCAGAAGCATACATGCTCAAGAGGGATCACCCGAAATTCAAAGGCAACTGAATTTCGGCAACCGGGGCATCGAAGTCGGAATGCCGCGAAACTCACCGAGTCAAAGCGTTTGCGGAAGGAAGTGTGATGTAGAACAAGTAGCAGAAGCATACATGCTCAAGAGGGATCACCCGAAATTCAAAGGCAACTGAATTTCGGCAACCGGGGCATCGAAGTCGGAATGCCGCGAAACTCACCGAGTCAAAGCGTTTCGCTGTTTGCGGAAGGAAGTCTGATGTAGAACAAGTAGCAGAAGCATACATGCTCAAGAGGGATCACCCGAAATTCAAAGGCAACTGAATTTCGGCAACCGGGGCATCGAAGTCGGAATGCCGCGAAACTCACCGAGTCAAAGCGTTTCGCCGTTTGCGGAAGGAAGTCTGATGTAGAACAAGTAGCAGAAGCATACATGCTCAAGAGGGATCACCCGAAATTCAAAGGCAACTGAATTTCGGCAACCGGGGCATCGAAGTCGGAATGCCGCGAAACTCACCGAGTCAAAGCGTTTCGCCATTTGCGGAAGGAAGTGTGATGTAGAACAAGTAGCAGAAGCATACATGCTCAAGAGGGATCACCCGAAATTCAAAGGCAACTGAATTTCGGCAACCGGGGCATCGAAGTCGGAATGCCGCGAAACTCACCGAGTCAAAGTGTTTGCGGAAGGAAGTCTGATGTAGAACAAGTAGCAGAAGCATACATGCTCAAGAGGGATCACCCGAAATTCAAAGGCAACTGAATTTCGGCAACCGGGGCATCGAAGTCGGAATGCCGCGAAACTCACCGAGTCAAAGCGTTTTTTGCGGAAGGAAGTCTGATGTAGAACAAGTAGCAGAAGCATACATGCTCAAGAGGGATCACCCGAAATTCAAAGGCAACTGAATTTCGGCAACCGGGGCATCGAAGTCGGAATGCCGCGAAACTCACCGAGTCAAAGCCGTTTGCGGAAGGAAGTCTGATGTAGAACAAGTAGCAGAAGCATACATGCTCAAGAGGGATCACCCGAAATTCAAAGGCAACTGAATTTCGGCAACCGGGGCATCGAAGTCGGAATGCCGCGAAACTCACCGAGTCAAAGCGTTTGGCCATTTGCGGAAGAAGTCTGATGTAGAACAAGTAGCAGAAGCATACATGCTCAAGAGGGATCACCCGAAATTCAAAGGCAACTGAATTTCGGCAACCGGGGCATCGAAGTCGGAATGCCGCGAAACTCACCGAGTCAAAGCGTTTTGTTTGCGGAAGGAAGTGTGATGTAGAACAAGTAGCAGAAGCATACATGCTCAAGAGGGATCACCCGAAATTCAAAGGCAACTGAATTTCGGCAACCGGGCATCGAAGTCGGAATGCCGCGAAACTCACCGAGTCAAAGCGTTTCGCCATTTGCGGAAGGAAGTGTGATGTAGAACAAGTAGCAGAAGCATACATGCTCAAGAGGGATCACCCGAAATTCAAAGGCAACTGAATTTCGGCAACCGGGGCATCGAAGTCGGAATGCCGCGAAAACTCACCGAGTCAAAGCGTTTTGGCATTTGCGGAAGGAAGTGTGATGTAGAACAAGTAGCAGAAGCATACATGCTCAAGAGGGATCACCCGAAATTCAAAGGCAACTGAATTTCGGCAACCGGGGCATCGAAGTCGGAATGCCGCGAAACTCACCGAGTCAAAGCGTTTCGCCGTTTTGCGGAAGGAAGTGTGATGTAGAACAAGTAGCAGAAGCATACATGCTCAAGAGGGATCACCCGAAATTCAAAGGCAACTGAATTTCGGCAACCGGGGCATCGAAGTCGGAATGCCGCGAAACTCACCGAGTCAAAGCGTTTCGCCGTTTGCGGAAGGAAGTCTGATGTAGAACAAGTAGCAGAAGCATACATGCTCAAGAGGGATCACCCGAAATTCAAAGGCAACTGAATTTCAGCAACCGGGGCATCGAAGTCGGAATGCCGCGAAACTCACCGAGTCAAAGCGTTTGGCCATTTGCGGAAGAAGTCTGATGTAGAACAAGTAGCAGAAGCATACATGCTCAAGAGGGATCACCCGAAATTCAAAGGCAACTGAATTTCGGCAACCGGGGCATCGAAGTCGGAATGCCGCGAAACTCACCGAGTCAAAGCGTTTGGTTTGCGGAAGGAAGTGTGATGTAGAACAAGTAGCAGAAGCATACATGCTCAAGAGGGATCACCCGAAATTCAAAGGCAACTGAATTTTCGGCAACCGGGGCATCGAAGTCGGAATGCCGCGAAACTCACCGAGTCAAAGCGTTTTTTGCGGAAGGAAGTCTGATGTAGAACAAGTAGCAGAAGCATACATGCTCAAGAGGGATCACCCGAAATTCAAAGGCAACTGAATTTCATCAACCGGGGCATCAAAGTCGGAATGCCGCGAAACTCACCGAGTCAAAGCGTTTGGCCATTTGCGGAAGAAGTCTGATGTAGAACAAGTAGCAGAAGCATACATGCTCAAGAGGGATCACCCGAAATTCAAAGGCAATTGAATTTTGGCAACCGGGGCATCGAAGTCGGAATGCCGCGAAACTCACCGAGTCAAAAATTGCCGTTTGCGGAAGGAAGTCTGATGTAGAACAAGTAGCAGAAGCATACATGCTAAAGAGGGATCACCCGAAATTCAAAGGCAACTGAATTTTGTCAACCGGGGCATCAAAGTCGGAATGCCGCGAAACTCACCGAGTCAAAGCGTTTGGCCATTTGCGGAAGAAGTCTGAAGTAGAACAAGTAGCAGAAGCATACATGCTCAAGAGGGATCACCCGAAATTCAAAGGCAACTGAATTTCGGCAACCTGGGAATCCAAGTCGGAATGCCGCGAAACTCACCGAGTCAAACGTTTGCGGAAGGAAGTGTGATGTAGAACAAGTAGCAGAAGCATACATGCTAAAGAGGGATCACCCGAAATTCAAAGGCAACTGAATTTTGTCAACCGGGGCATCAAAGTCGGAATGCCGCGAAACTCACCGAGTCAAAGCGTTTGGCCATTTGCGGAAGAAGTCTGATGTAGAACAAGTAGCAGAAGCATACATGCTCAAGAGGGATCACCCGAAATTCAAAGGCAATTGAATTTTGGCAACCGGGGCATCGAAGTCGGAATGCCGCGAAACTCACCGAGTCAAAGCAATTTGCCGTTTGCGGAAGGAAGTCTGATGTAGAACAAGTAGCAGAAGCATACATGCTAAAGAGGGATCACCCGAAATTCAAAGGCAACTGAATTTTGTCAACCGGGGCATCAAAGTCGGAATGCCGCGAAACTCACCGAGTCAAAGCGTTTGGCCATTTGCGGAAGAAGTCTGAAGTAGAACAAGTAGCAGAAGCATACATGCTCAAGAGGGATCACCCGAAATTCAAAGGCAACTGAATTTCGGCAACCTGGGAATCCAAGTCGGAATGCCGCGAAACTCACCGAGTCAAAGCGTTTCGCTTTGCGGAAGGAAGTGTGATGTAGAACAAGTAGCAGAAGCATACATGCTAAAGAGGGATCACCCGAAATTCAAAGGCAACTGAATTTTGTCAACCGGGGCATCAAAGTCGGAATGCCGCGAAACTCACCGAGTCAAAGCGTTTGGCCATTTGCGGAAGAAGTCTGATGTAGAACAAGTAGCAGAAGCATACATGCTCAAGAGGGATCACCCGAAATTCAAAGGCAATTGAATTTTGGCAACCGGGGCATCGAAGTCGGAATGCCGCGAAACTCACCGAGTCAAAGCAATTTGCTGTTTGCGGAAGGAAGTCTGATGTAGAACAAGTAGCAGAAGCATACATGCTAAAGAGGGATCACCCGAAATTCAAAGGCAACTGAATTTTGTCAACCGGGGCATCAAAGTCGGAATGCCGCGAAACTCACCGAGTCAAAGCGTTTGGCCATTTGCGGAAGAAGTCTGAAGTAGAACAAGTAGCAGAAGCATACATGCTCAAGAGGGATCACCCGAAATTCAAAGGCAACTGAATTTCGGCAACCTGGGAATCCAAGTCGGAATGCCGCGAAACTCACCGAGTCAAAGCGTTTCGCTATTTGCGGAAGAGAGTGTGATGTAGAACAAGTAGCAGAAGCATACATGCTAAAGAGGGATCACCCGAAATTCAAAGGCAACTGAATTTTGTCAACCGGGGCATCAAAGTCGGAATGCCGCGAAAACTCACCGAGTCAAAGCGTTTGGCCATTTGCGGAAGAAGTCTGATGTAGAACAAGTAGCAGAAGCATACATGCTCAAGAGGGATCACCCGAAATTCAAAGGCAATTGAATTTTGGCAACCGGGGCATCGAAGTCGGAATGCCGCGAAACTCACCGAGTCAAAGCAATTTGCCGTTTGCGGAAGGAAGTCTGATGTAGAACAAGTAGCAGAAGCATACATGCTAAAGAGGGATCACCCGAAATTCAAAGGCAACTGAATTTTGTCAACCGGGGCATCAAAGTCGGAATGCCGCGAAACTCACCGAGTCAAAGCGTTTGGCCATTTGCGGAAGAAGTCTGAAGTAGAACAAGTAGCAGAAGCATACATGCTCAAGAGGGATCACCCGAAATTCAAAGGCAACTGAATTTCGGCAACCTGGGAATCCAAGTCGGAATGCCGCGAAACTCACCGAGTCAAAGCGTTTCGCTATTTGCGGAAGAGAGTGTGATGTAGAACAAGTAGCAGAAGCATACATGCTCAAGAGGGATCACCCGAAATTCAAAGGAAACTGAATTTTTGCAACCGGGGCATCGAAGTCGGAATGCCGCGAAACTCACCGAGTCAAATCGATTCGCCTTTTGCGGAAAGAAGTCTGATGTAGAACAAGTAGCAGAAGCATACATGCTAAAGTGGGATCACCCGAAATTCAAAGGCAACTGAATTTTGTCAACCGGGGCATCGAAGTCGGAATGCCGCGAAACTCACTGAGTCAAAGCGTTTCGCTGTTTGCGGAAGGAAGTGTGATGTAGAACAAGTAGCAGAAGCATACATGCTAAAGAGTGATCACCCAAAATTCAAGGGCAACTGAATTTCAGCAACCGGGGCATCGAAGTCGGAATCCCCCAAAAGTCACCGACTCAAAGCGTTTCGCTGTTTGCGGAAGAGAATGTGATGTTGACCAAGTAGCAGAAGCATACATGCTCAACATGGATCATCAGAAATTCAAAAGCAACTGAATTTTGGCAACCGGGGCATCGAAGTCGGAATGCCGCGAAACTCACCGAGTCAAAGCGTTTCGCTGTTTAAGGAAGGAAGTGTGACGTGGAACAAGTAGCAGAAGCGTACATGCTCAAGAGGGATCACCTGAAATTCATAGGCAACTGAATTTCGGCAACCGGGGCATCGATGTCGGAATGCCGCGAAACTCACCGAGTCAAAGCGTTTCGCCGTTTACGGAAGAGAATAATGTTGAACAAGTAGCAGAAGCACACATGCTCAAGATGGATCATCAGAAATTCAAAGGGAACTGAATTTCGGCAACGAGGCATCGAAGTCGGAATGCCGCGAAACTCACCGAGTCAAAGCGTTTCGCTGTTTAAGGAAGGAAGTGTGACATAGAACAAGTAGCAGAAGCGTACATGCTCAAGAGGGATCACCCGAAATTGAAAGGCAACTGAATTTCAGCAACCGGGGCATCGAAGTCGGAATGCCGCGAAACTCACGGAGTCAAAGCGTTTCGCCGTTTGTGGAAGGAAGTGTGATGTAGAACAAGTAGCAGAAGCATACATGCTAAAGAGTGATCACCCAAAATTCAAGGGCAACTGAATTTCGGCAACCAGGGCATCGAAGTCGGAATCCCCAAAAGTCACCGACTCAAAGCGTTTCGCTGTTTGCGGAAGAGAATGTGATGTTGAACAAGTAGCAGAAGCATACATGCTCAACATGGATCATCAGAAATTCAAAAGCAACTGAATTTTGGCAACCGGGGCATCGAAGTCGGAATGCCGCGAAACTCACCGAGTCAAAGCGTTTCGCTGTTTAAGGAAGGAAGTGTGAAGTGGAACAAGTAGCAGAAGCGTACATGCTCAAGAGGGATCACCTGAAATTCATAGGCAACTGAATTTCGGCAACCGGGGCATCGAAGTCGGAATGCCGCGAAACTCACCGAGTCAAAGCGTTTCGTGTTTAAGGAAGTGTGACGTAGAACAAGTAGCAGAAGCGTACATGCTCAAGAGGGATCACCCGAAATTGAAAGGCAACTGAATTTCAGCAACCGGGGCATCGAAGTCGGAATGCCGCGAAACTCACTGAGTCAAAGCGTTTCGCCGTTTGCGGAAGGAAGTGTGATGTAGAACAAGTAGCAGAAGCATACATGCTAAAGAGTGATCACCCAAAATTCAAGGGCAACTGAATTTCGGCAACCAGGGCATCGAAGTCGGAATCCCCCAAAAGTCACCGACTCAAAGCGTTTCGCTGTTTGCGGAAGAGAATGTGATGTTGACCAAGTAGCAGAAGCATACATGCTCAACATGGATCATCAGAAATTCAAAAGCAACTGAATTTTGGCAACCGGGGCATCAAAGTCGGAATGCCGCGAAACTCACCGAGTCAAAGCGTTTCGCTGTTTAAGGAAGGAATTGTGACGTGGAACAAGTAGCAGAAGCGTACATGCTCAAGAGGGATCACCCAAAATTCAAAGGAAACTGAATTTTGGCAACCGGGACATCGAAGTCGGAATGCCGCGAAACTCAACGAGTCAAAGTGTTTCGCTGTTTAAGGAAGGAAGTGTGACGTGGAACAAGTAGCAGAAGCGTACATGCTCAAGAGGGATCACCCGAAATTCAAAGGAAACTGAATTTTGGCAACCGGGGCATCGAAGTCGGAATGCCGCGAAACTCACCGAGTCAAATCGATTCGCCGTTTAAGGAAGGAAGTGTGACGTAGAACAAGTAGCAGAAGCGTACATGCTCAAGAGGGATCACCCGAAATTGAAAGGCAACTGAATTTCGGCAACCGGGGCATCGAAGTTGGAATGCGCGAAACTCATCGAGTCAAAGTGTTATGCCCTTTGCGGAAGGAAGTGTGGTGTAGAACAAGTAGCAGAAGCATACATGCTCAAGAGGGATCACCCGAAATTCAAAGGAAACTGAATTTTTGCAACTGGGGCATCGAAGTCGGAATGCCGCGAAACTCACCGAGTCAAATCGATTTCGCCGTTTGCGGAAGGAAGTCTGATGTAGAACAAGTAGCAGAAGCGTACATGCTAAAGAGGGATCACCCGAAATTCAAAGGCAACTGAATTTTGTCAACCGGGGCATCAAAGTCGGAATGCCGCGAAACTCACCGAGTCAAAGCGTTTGGCCATTTGCGGAAGAAGTCTAAAGTAGAACAAGTAGCAGAAGCATACATGCTCAAGAGGGATCATCGAAAATTCATAGGCAACTGAATTTCGGCAACCGGGGCATCGATGTCGGAATGCCGCGAAACTCACCGAGTCAAAGCGTTTGTTTGCGGAAGGAAGTGTGATGTAGAACAAGTAGCAGAAGCATACATGCTAAAGAGGGATCACCCGAAATTCAAAGGCAACTGAATTTCGGCAACCGGGGCATCAAAGTCGGAATGCCGCGAAACTCACCGAGTCAAAGCGTTTGGCCATTTGCGGAAGAAGTCTGATGTAGAACAAGTAGCAGAAGCATACATGCTCAAGAGGGATCACCCGAAATTCAAAGGCAATTGAATTTTGGCAACCGGGGCATCGAAGTCGGAATGCCGCGAAACTCACCGAGTCAAAGCAATTTGTCGTTTGCGGAAGGAAGTCTGATGTAGAACAAGTAGCAGAAGCATACATGCTAAAGAGGGATCACCCGAAATTCAAAGGCAACTGAATTTTGTCAACCGGGGCATCAAAGTCGGAATGCCGCGAAACTCACCGAGTCAAAGCGTTTGGCCATTTGCGGAAGAAGTCTGAAGTAGAACAAGTAGCAGAAGCATACATGCTCAAGAGGGATCACCCGAAATTCAAAGGCAACTGAATTTCGGCAACCTGGGAATCCAAGTCGGAATGCCGCGAAACTCACCGAGTCAAAGCGTGTTACGCCCTTTGCGGAAGAAGTGTGTGTAGAACAAGTAGCAGAAGCATACATGCTCAAGAGGGATCACCCGAAATTCAAAGGCAACTGAATTTTGCAACCGGGGCATCAAAGTCGGAATGCCGCGAAACTCACCGAGTCAAAGCGTTTGGCCATTTGCGGAAGAAGTCTGATGTAGAACAAGTAGCAGAAGCATACATGCTCAAGAGGGATCACCCGAAATTCAAAGGCAACTGAATTTTGGCAACCGGGGCATCGAAGTCGGAATGCCGCGAAACTCACCGAGTCAAAGCAATTTGTTTGCGGAAGGAAGTCTGATGTAGAACAAGTAGCAGAAGCATACATGCTAAAGAGGGATCACCCGAAATTCAAAGGCAACTGAATTTTGTCAACCGGGGCATCGAAGTCGGAATGCCGCAAAACTCACCGAGTCAAAGCGTTTGGCCATTTGCGGAAGAAGTCTGAAGTAGAACAAGTAGCAGAAGCATACATGCTCAAGAGGGATCACCCGAAATTCAAAGGCAACTGAATTTCGGCAACCGGGAATCCAAGTCGGAATGCCGCGAAACTCACCGAGTCAAAGCGTTTCGTTTGCGGAAGGAAGTGTGATGTAGAACAAGTAGCAGAAGCATACATGCTAAAGAGGGATCACCCGAAATTCAAAGGCAACTGAATTTTGTCAACCGGGGCATCAAAGTCGGAATGCCGCGAAACTCACCGAGTCAAAGCGTTTGGCCATTTGCGGAAGAAGTCTGATGTAGAACAAGTAGCAGAAGCATACATGCTCAAGAGGGATCACCCGAAATTCAAAGGCAATTGAATTTTGGCAACCGGGGCATCGAAGTCGGAATGCCGCGAAACTCACCGAGTCAAAGCAATTTGCCGTTTGCGGAAGGAAGTCTGATGTAGAACAAGTAGCAGAAGCATACATGCTAAAGAGGGATCACCCGAAATTCAAAGGCAACTGAATTTTGTCAACCGGGGCATCAAGTCGGAATGCCGCGAAACTCACCGAGTCAAAGCGTTTGGCCATTTGCGGAAGAAGTCTGAAGTAGAACAAGTAGCAGAAGCATACATGCTCAAGAGGGATCACCCGAAATTCAAAGGCAACTGAATTTCGGCAACCTGGGAATCCAAGTCGGAATGCCGCGAAACTCACCGAGTCAAAGCGTTTCGCTTTTTGCGGAAGAGAGTGTGATGTAGAACAAGTAGCAGAAGCATACATGCTAAAGAGGGATCACCCGAAATTCAAAGGCAACTGAATTTTGTCAACCGGGGCATCAAAGTCGGAATGCCGCGAAACTCACCGAGTCAAAGCGTTTGGCCATTTGCGGAAGAAGTCTGATGTAGAACAAGTAGCAGAAGCATACATGCTCAAGAGGGATCACCCGAAATTCAAAGGCAATTGAATTTCGGCAACCGGGGCATCGAAGTCGGAATGCCGCGAAACTCACCGAGTCAAAGCATTTTGCCGTTTGCGGAAGGAAGTGTGATGTAGAACAAGTAGCAGAAGCATACATGCTAAAGAGGGATCACCCGAAATTCAAAGGCAAACTGAATTTTGTCAACCGGGGCATCAAAGTCGGAATGCCGCGAAAACTCACCGAGTCAAAGCGTTTGGCCATTTGCGGAAGAAGTCTGAAGTAGAACAAGTAGCAGAAGCATACATGCTCAAGAGGGATCACCCGAAATTCAAAGGCAACTGAATTTCGGCAACCTGGGCATCGAAGTCGGAATGCCGCGAAACTCACCGAGTCAAAGCGTTTCGCGTTTGCGGAAGGAAGTGTGATGTAGAACAAGTAGCAGAAGCATACATGCTCAAGAGGGATCACCCGAAATTCAAAAGGCAACTGAATTTCGGCAACCGGGGCATCGAAGTCGGAATGCCGCGAAACTCACCGAGTCAAATCGTTTGGCCTTTGCGGAAGAAGTCTGATGTAGAACAAGTAGCAGAAGCATACATGCTCAAGAGGGATCACCCGAAATTCAAAGGCAACTGAATTTCGGCAACCGGGGCATCAAGTCGGAATGCCGCGAAACTCACCGAGTCAAAGCGTTTTGCCGTTTGCGGAAGCGAGTGTGATGTAGAACAAGTAGCAGAAGCATACATGCTCAAGAGGGATCACCCGAAATTCAAAGGCAACTGAATTTGCAACCGGGGCATCGAAGTCGGAATGCCGCGAAACTCACCGAGTTCAAAGCGTTTCGTGTTTGCGGAAGAGAAGTGTGATGTAGAACAAGTAGCAGAAGCATACATGCTCAAGAGGGATCACCCGAAATTCAAAGGCAACTGAATTTTGGCAACCGGGGCATCGAAGTCGGAATGCCGCGAAACTCACGAGTCAAAGCGTTTCGCGTTTGCGGAAGGAAGTGTGATGTAGAACAAGTAGCAGAAGCATACATGCTCAAGAGGGATCACCCGAAATTCAAAGGCAACTGAATTTCGGCAACCGGGGCATCGAAGTCGGAATGCCGCGAAACTCACCGAGTCAAAGCGTTTGGCCATTTGCGGAAGAAGTCTGAAGTAGAACAAGTAGCAGAAGCATACATGCTCAAGAGGGATCACCCGAAATTCAAAGGCAACTGAATTTTCAAGTCGGAAATCGGCGAAACTCACCGAGTCAAAGCGTTTCGCCATTGCGGAAGAGAAGTGTGTGTGATGTAGAACAAGTAGCAGAAGCATACATGCTCAAGAGGGATCACCCGAAATTCAAAGGAAACTGAATTTCGGCAACCGGGGAATCGAAGTCGGAATGCCGCGAAACTCACCGAGTCAAAGCGTTTCGCTATTTGCGGAAGGAAGTGTGTTGTAGAACAAGTAGCAGAAGCATACATGCTCAAGAGGGATCACCCGAAATTCAAAGGCAACTGAATTTCGGCAACCGGGGCATCGAAGTCGGAATGCCGCGAAACTCACCGAGTCAAATCGAGCGTTTCGCCTTTTTGCGTTTGTGGAAAGGAAGTGTGATGTAGAACAAGGTAGCAGAAGCATACATGCTAAAGAGGGATCACCCGAAATTCAAAGGCAACTGAATTTCGGCAACCGGGCATCGAAGTCGGAATGCCGCGAAACTCATCACGAGTCAAAGCGTTTCGCCCTGTTTGCGGAAGGAAGTGTGATGTAGAACAAGTAGCAGAAGCATACATGCTCAAGAGGGATCACCCAAAATTCAAAGGCAACTGAATTTCGGCAACCGGGGCATCGAAGTCGGAATGCCGCGAAACTCACCGAGTCAAAGCGTTTCGCCGTTTGCGGAAGGAAGTGTGAGTGTAGAACAAGTAGCAGAAGCATACATGCTCAAAGAGGGATCACCCGAAATTCAAAGGCAACTGAATTTCGGCAACCGGGGCATCGAAGTCGGAATGCCGCGAAACTCACCGAGTCAAAGCGCGTTTCGGAAGAGCTGTTGAAGAACAAGTAGCAGAAGCATACATGCTCAAGAGGGATCACCCGAAATTCAAAGGCAACTGAATTTCGGCAACCGGAGGCATCGAAGTCGGAATGCTGCGAAACTCACCGAGTCAAAGCGTTTCGCTTTTAGGAAGGAAGTGTGTTTGTAGAACAAGTAGCAGAAGCATACATGCTCAAGAGGGATCACTCCTGAAATTCAAAGGCAACTGAATTTCGGCAACCGGGGCATCGAAGTCGGAAATGCGCGAAACTCACCGAGTCAAAGCGTTTCGCTGAATTTTTTGCGGAAGGAATAATGTTAGAACAAGTAAGGCAGAAGCATACATGCTCAAGAGGGATCACCGAAATTCAAAGGCAACTGAATTTCGGGCAACGGAGGATCGAAGTCGGAATTGCCGCGAAACTCACCGAGTCAAAGCGTTTCGCTTTGCGGAAGGAAGTGTGTGTAGAACAAGTAGCAGAAGCATACATGCTCAAGAGGGAAATCACCGAAATTGAAAGGCAACTGAATTTCAGGCAACCGGGGCAATCGAAGTCGGAATGCCGCGAAACTCACCGAGTCAAAGCGTTTCGCCGTTTGTGGAAGGAAGTGTGATGTAGAACAAGTAGCAGAAGCATACATGCTCAAGAGGGATCACCCAAAATTCAAAAGGCAACTGAATTTCGGCAACCGGGCATCGAAGTCGGAATCCCCGCAAAACTCACCGAGTCAAAGCGTTTCGCTGTTTGCGGAAGAGAAGTGTGATGTAGAACAAGTAGCAGAAGCATACATGCTCAAGAGGGATCACCCGAAATTCAAAAAGGCAACTGAATTTGGCAACCGGGGCATCGAAGTCGGAATGCCGCGAACTCACCGAGTCAAAGCGTTTCGCCTTGTTTAAGCGGAAGGAAGTGTGAAGTGTAGAACAAGTTAGCAGAAGCGCATACCATGCTCAGAGGGATCACCGAAATTCAAAGGCAACTGAATTTCGGCAACCGGGGCATCGAGTCGGAATGCCGCGA
>NC_133302.1:22975735-23009717 GCF_005239225.2 Populus alba | reverse complement strand
CCGGTTGCCGAAATTCTGTTGCCTTTGAATTTCGGGGATCCCTCTTGAGCATGTAGGGCTTCTGCTACTTGTTCCACATCAAGACTCTCTTTCGGAGATGGCGAAAACGCTTTGACTTGAGTTTCCGCGAGGAATTCCAACTCGATTCCCTAGTTGCTGAAATTCAGTTGCCTTTGAATTTCGTGGTGATCCCCTCTATTGAGCATGGCTGTACGCTTCTGCTACTTGTTCCAGCATCAGAGCTGCGTTGTTCCACATCAGAATTCTTCCGCAAACGGCGAAAACGCCTTTGACGATCGGGTGGAGTTTCTGTGGCATTCCGTCTTTCGATTCCCCGATGCTGAAATTCAATTACCTTTGAAATTTCGGGCGACTCCCTCTTGAGCATGTAATGCTTCTGCTACTTGTTCCACATCAGTCTTCTTCTCCCAAACGGCAAAACGCTTTGACTCGTTCGTTGATTTCGCCGCATTCCACTTCGATGTCCCCGGTTGCCGAAATTCAGTTGCCTTTGAATTTCGGGGATCCTCTTGAGAGCCATGCATGCTTTCTTCTACTTGTACCACATAGACTTCTTCCGCAAACAGGCAAATCGCTTTGGCTGAGTTCGCGGCAATTTCGACTTCGATTTTCCCGGTTGCCGCAATTCAGTTGCCTTTGAATTCGGGGATCCTCTTGAGCATGTATGCTTCTGCTACTTGTTCACATCAGTCTTCTTCCGCAAACGGCAAAACGCTTTGACTCGGTGAGTTTCGCCGCATTCCAAGTTCAATTCCCCGGTTGCCGAAATTCAGTTGCCTTTGAATTTCGGGGATCCCTCTTGAGCCATGTATGATTCTTCTACTTGTACCACATCAGACTTCTTCCGCAAACGGCGAAACGCTTTACGCTGAGTTCGCGCATTCCCGACTTTCGATTCCCCGGTTGCCGCAATTCAGTTGCCTTTGAATTTCGGCGATCCCTCTTGAGCATGTTATGCTTCTGCATACTTGTTCACATCAGAGCTGCTCTGTTCCACATCAAGACTTCCTATTCGCAAACAGCCGCAACGCTTTGACTCGGTGAGTTTCGCGGCGTTCCGACTTCGAATGCCCCGGTTGCACAAATTTTGTTGCCTTTTGAAATTTCGGATTTATCCCTCTGAGCTGTATGCTTCTGGGCTACCATTTCTACATCAGAACTTCTTCCGCAAACGGCGGCAACGTCTTTGACTCGGTGAGTTTCGCGGTGCATTCCGACTTCGATTCCCCGGTTGCCGATAATTCTATTGCCTATGAATTTCGACTGATCCCTCTTGAGCATGTTCTATGCTGGCTGCTTACTTTTCCACATCAGTCTTCTTCCGCAAATGGCGGGAACTCTTTGACTCGGTAAGTTTCGCGGGCATTCCGACTTCGAGTCCCCGGTTGCCAAAATTCAGTTGCCTTTGACATTATCAGGTGATCCCTCCTGAGCATGTTGCTTATGCTACCTATGTTCCACATCAGTCTTCGTCCGCAAACGGCGAAATGCTTTGACTCGGTGAGTTTGGGCGGCATTCCGACTTCGATTTCCCCGGTTCCGAAATTCTGTTGCCTATGAATTTCGGTTGAATCCCTCTTGAGCATCTATGCTTCTGCTTACTGTTCCACATCAGTTTCTTCTTCCGCAAACGGCGAAACGCTTTTGACTCGGTGAGTTTCGCGGCATTCCGACTTCGATTCCCCGTGGCCAAAATTCAGTTGCCTTGGATGATTCGGGCGATTCCCTCTTAAGCATGTATGCTTCTGCTACTTGTTTCGCACATACAGACTTCTTCCGCAAACGGCGAAACGTTTGACCGGTGAGTTTCGCGGCCATCCAACTTCACAGCCCCGGTTGCCGAAATTCTGTTGCCGTTTGAATTTCGGGTGCGATTCCTCTTAAGTCATGTATGCTTCTGCTGACTTGTTCCACATAAGATCTTCTTCCGCAAAACGGCGAAAAACGGTTTGATCGGTGAGTTTCGCGGCATTTCCAACTTCAATGCCCCCGGTTGCCGAAATTCTGTTGCCTTTGAATTTTCGGGCGATCCCTCTTGAGCATGTATGCTTCTGCTTACTATTGTTCCACATCAGAGCTTGCTTTGTTCCACATCAGAATTCTTCCGCAAACGGCGAAACGCTTTGACTCGTGAGTTTCGCGCATTCCGTCTTCGCATTCCCCGATTGCTGAAATTCAATTAACCGTTAGAACTTTCGGGCATCCTCTTGAGCATAGTTATGCTTCTCTGCTACTTGTTCCACATCAGTCTTCTTCCGCAAAACGGAAACGCTTTGACTCGGGTGATGTTTTTCGCCGCATTCCAACTTCGATTCCCCGGTTGCGAAAATTCAGATTGCCTTTGAATTTCGGGATCCCTCTTGAAGCCATGCATGCTTCTTCTACTTGTACCACATCAGACTTCTTCCCGCAAACGGCAAAAACGCTTTGGTATGAGTTCGCCGGCATTTCGACTTCGATTTGCCGCGGTTGCCGCAATTCAGTTGCCTTTGAATTTCGGGGGATCCCTCTTGAGCATGTATGCTTCTGCTACTTGTTCCAAACATCAGTCTTCTTCCGCAAACGGCAAAACGCTTTGACTCGGTGGAGTTTCGCCGCATTCCAAGTTTCAATTCCCCCGTTGCGAAATTCAGTTGCTTTTGAATTTCGGGATCCCTCTTGAGCCATGTATGCTTCTTCTACTTGTACACCATCAGACTTCTTCCGCAAACGCGAAACGCTTTAGCTGAGTTCCGGCATTCCGACTTCGATTCCCCGGTTGCCGCAATTCAGTTGCCTTTGAATTTCGGGCGATCCCTTCTTGAGCATGTATGCTTCTGCTACTTGTTTCCACATAAGAGGCTGCTTGTTCCACATCAGACTTGCTCTCTTTCGGCAAACGGCGCAACGCTTTGAACTCGTGAGTTTTGCGGCATTCCGACTTCGAGTCCCCCGGTTGCCAAAATCAGTTGCCTTTTGTAAGATGAATTTCAGGTGAATCCCTCCCTGGAGCATGTTTGCTTATGCTACTTGTCCAGTCATCAGTCTTCGTACGCAAACGGCGAAATGCTTTGACTCGGTGAGTTTAGGCAGCATTCCGACTTCGATTCCCGGTTGCCGGAAATTCTGTTGCCTATGAATTTCGGGTGATCCCTCTTGAGCATTCTATGCTTCTGCTACTTGTTCCACATCAGTCTTCTTCCGCAAACGGCGAAACGCTTTGACTCGGTGAGTTTTCGAGCATTCCGACTTCGATTCCCCGGTGGCCAAAATTCATGCCTTTGAATTTCGGGCGATTCCTCTTAAGCAATGTATGCTTCTGCTACTTGTTCCACATAAGACTTCTTCCGCAAACGGCGAAACGGTTTTGACCTCGGTGAGTTTTCGCGGCATTCCAACTTCAATGCCCCGTTGCCGAAATTCTGTTGCCTTTGAATTCCTTTCCCCCTCAGGGATCCTCTTGAGCATGTAGGCTTCTGCTACTTGTTCCACATCAGACTTCTTTCGGAAATGGCGAAACGCTTTGACTGAGTTTCGCAAAATTCCGACGTCGATTCCCTAGTTGCTGAAAGTTCAGTTGCCCTTTGAATTTCGGTTGATCCCTCTTGAGCATATACGCTTCTGCTACTTGTTCCACATCAGAGCTGCTTGTTCCACATCAGAATTCTTCCGCAAACGGCGAAACGCTTTGACTCGGTTGAGTTTCGCGGCATTCCGTTCTTCGATTCCCCGATTGCTGAAATTCAATTACCTTTGAATTTCGGGCGATCCCTCTTGAAGCATGTATGCTTCTGCTACTTGTTCCACATCAGTCTTCTTCCGCAAACGGCAAAACGCTTTGACTCGGTGAGTTTCGCCGCATTCAACTTCGATTCCCCGGTTGCCGAAATTCAGTTCCCTTTGAATTTGGGGAATCCCTCTTGAGCCATGTATGCTTCTTCTACTTGCTTACCACATCAGACTTCTTCCGCAAACGGCAAAACGCTTTGTTGAGTTCGCGGCATTCCGACTTTGATTTCCCGGTTGCCGCAATTCAGTTGCCTTTGAATTTCGGGCGATCCCTCTTGAGCATGTATGCTTCTGCTACTTGTTCCACATCAGACTTCTTCCGTAAAAAAAAAAAAGCAAACGGCGAGACGCTTTGACTCGGTGATTCGCGGCATTCCAACTTCGATGCACCCGGTTGCCGAAAATCTGTTGCCTTGAATTTCGGCTGATCCCTCCTTGAGCATGTATGCTTCGGCTACTTGTTCCACATCAGACTTCTTTCAGAAACGGCGAAACGCTTTGACTGAGTTTTCGCGGCATTCCGACTTCGATTCCCTAGTTGTTGAAATTCAGTTGCCTATTGAATTTCGGGTGATCCCTCTGAGCATGTACGCTTCTGCTACTTGTTCCACATCGGAGCTGCTTGTTCCACATTCAAAAAATTCTTCCGCAAACGGCGAAATGCTTTGACTCGGTGTGTTTCGCGGCATGCGACTTTCGATTCCCCGGTTGCCGAAATTCTGTTGCCATTTGAATTTCGAGTGTTCCCTCTTGAGCATGTATGCTTCTGCTACTTGTTCCACATCAGTATTCTTCCGCAAACGGCAAACGCTTTGACTCGTGAGTTTCGCGCATTCCGACTTCGTTCCCCGGTTGCCGAAATTCTATTGCCTATGAATTTCGACTGATCCCTCTTGAGCATGCTATGCTGCTGCTACTTGTTCCACATCAGTCTTCTTTTCCGCAAACGGCGAAACTCTTTGACTCGGTAAGTTTCGCGGCATTCTGAAATTCGATTCCCCGGTGGCCAAAATTCAGTTGCCTTTGAATTTCGGCGATCCCTTTCGAGAATGTATGCTTCTGCTACTTGTTCCACATAAGACTTCTCTTCCGCAAACGGCGAAACGCTTTCGACTCGGTGAGTTTCGCGGCATTCCGACTTTGATTCCCGGTTGCCGCCAATTCAGTTGCCTTTGAATTTCGGGCGATCCCTCTTGAGCATGTATGCTTCTGCTACTTGTTCCACATCAGACTTCTTCCGCAAACGGCGAAACGCTTTGGCTGAGTTCCGGCATTGACTTCGATTCCCCGTTGCCGCAATTTCAGTTGCCTTGAGTTTCGTGGCGATCCCGCTTGAGCATGTATGTTCTGCTACTTGTTCCACATCAGACTTCTTCCGCAAACGGCGAGACGCTTTGACTCGGTGAGTTTTGCGGCATTCCAACTTCAATGCCCCGGTTGCCGAAATTCTGTTGCCTTTGAATTTCGGGTGATCCCTCTTGAGCATATATGCTTCTGCTACTTGTTCCACATCAGACTTCTTTCGGAAACGACGAAACGCTTTGACTGAGTTTTGCGGCATTCCGACTTCGATTCCCTAGTTGCTGAAATTCAGTTGCCTTTGAATTTCGGGTGATCCCTCTTGAACATGTACGCTTCTGCTACTTATTCCACATCAGAGCTGCTTGTTCCACATCAGAATTCTTCCGCAAACGGCGAAACGCTTTGACTCGGTGAGTTTCGCGGCATTCCGTCTTCGATTCCCCGATTGCTGAAATTCACTTGCCTTTGAATTTCGGGGGATCCCTCTTGAGCATGTATGCTTCTGCTACTTGTTCCACATCAGTCTTCTTCCGCAAACGGCAAAACGCTTTGACTCGGTGAGTTTCGCCGCATTCCAACTTCAATTCCCCGGTTGCCGAAATTCAGTTGCCTTTGAATTTCGGGGATCCCTCTTGAGCCATGCATGCTTCTTCTACTTGTACCACATCAGACTTCTTCCGCAAACGGCAAAACGCTTTGGCTGAGTTCGCGGCATTTCGACTTCGATTTCCCGGTTGCCGCAATTCAGTTGCCTTTGAATTTCGGGGGAATCCCCTCTTGAGCATGTATGCTTCTGCTACTTGTTCCACATCAGTCTTCGTCCGCAAACGGCGAAACGCTTTGACTCGGTGAGTTTTGCGGCATTCCGACTTCGATTCCCCGGTTGCCGAAATTCTGTTGCCTATGAATTTCGGGTGATCCCTCTTGAGCATCTATGCTTCTGCTACTTGTTCCACATCAGTCTTCTTCCGCAAACGGCGAAACGCTTTGACTCGGTGAGTTTCGCGGCATTCCGACTTCGATTCCCCGGTGGCCAAAATTCAGTTGCCTTTGAATTTCGGGCGATTTCCTCTTAAGCATGTATGCTTCTGCTACTTGTTCCACATAAGACTTCTTCCGCAAACGGCGAAACGGTTTGACTCGGTGAGTTTCGCGGCATTCCAACTTCAATGCCCCGGTTGCCGAAATTCTGTTGCCTTTGAATTTCGGGGATCCCTCTTGAGCATGTATGCTTCTGCTACTTGTTCCACATCAGACTTCTTTCGGAAATGGCGAAACGCTTTGACTGAGTTTCACAAAATTCCGACGTCGATTCCCTAGTTGCTGAAATTCAGTTGCCTTTGAATTTCGGGTGATCCCTCTTGAGCATTTACGCTTCTGCTACTTGTTCCACATCAGAGCTGCTTGTTCCACATCAGAATTCTTCCGCAAACGGCGAAACGCTTTGACTCGGTGAGTTTCGCGGCATTCCGTCTTCGATTCCCCGATTGCTGAAATTCAATTACCTTTGAATTTCGGGCGATCCCTCTTGAGCATGTATGCTTCTGCTACTTGTTCCACATCAGTCTTCTTCCGCAACCGGCAAAACGCTTTGACTCGGTGAGTTTCGCCGCATTCCAACTTCGATTCCCCGGTTGCCGAAATTCAGTTCCCTTTGAATTTCGGGGATCCCTCTTGAGCCATGTATGCTTCTTCTACTTGTACCACATCAGACTTCTTCCGCAAACGGCAAAACGCTTTGGCTGAGTTCGCGGCATTCCGACTTCGATTTCCCGGTTGCCGCAATTCAGTTGCCTTTGAATTTCGGGCGATCCCTCTTGAGCATGTATGCTTCTGCTACTTGTTCCACATCAGACTTCTTCCGCAAACGGCGAGACGCTTTGACTCGGTGAGTTTCGCGGCATTCCAACTTCGATGCCCCGGTTGCCGAAATTCTGTTGCCTTTGAATTTCGGCTGATCCCTCTTGAGCATGTATGCTTCGGCTACTTGTTCCACATCAGACTTCTTTCAGAAACGGCGAAACGCTTTGACTGAGTTTCGCGGCATTCCGACTTCGATTCCCTAGTTGTTGAAATTCAGTTGCCTTTGAATTTCGGGTGATCCCTCTTGAGCATGTACGCTTCTGCTACTTGTTCCACATCAGAGCTGCTTGTTCCACATCAGAATTCTTCCGCAAACGGCGAAATGCTTTGACTCGGTGTGTTTCGCGGCATGCCGACTTCGATTCCCCGGTTGCCGAAATTCTGTTGCCTTTGAATTTCGGGTGTTCCCTCTTGAGCATGTATGCTTCTGCTACTTGTTCCACATCAGTATTCTTCCGCAAACGGCGAAACGCTTTGACTCGGTGAGTTTCGCGGCATTCCGACTTCGATTCCCCGGTTGCCGAAATTCTATTGCCTATGAATTTCGGCTGATCCCTCTTGAGCATCTATGCTGCTGCTACTTGTTCCACATCAGTCTTCTTCCGCAAACGGCGAAACTCTTTGACTCGGTAAGTTTCGCGGCATTCTGAATTCGATTCCCCGGTGGCCAAAATTCAGTTGCCTTTGAATTTCGGGCGATCCCTTTCGAGAATGTATGCTTCTGCTACTTGTTCCACATAAGACTTCTTCCGCAAACGGCGAAACGCTTTGACTCGGTGAGTTTCGCGGCATTCCGACTTTGATTCCCCGGTTGCCGCAATTCAGTTGCCTTTGAATTTCGGGCGATCCCTCTTGAGCATGTATGCTTCTGCTACTTGTTCCACATCAGACTTCTTCCGCAAACGGCGAAACGCTTTGGCTGAGTTCGCGGCATTCCGACTTCGATTCCCCGGTTGCCGCAATTCAGTTGCCTTTGAATTTCGGGCGATCCCTCTTGAGCATGTATGCTTCTGCTACTTGTTCCACATCAGACTTCTTCCGCAAACGGCGAGACACTTTAACTCGGTGAGTTTTGCGGCATTCCAACTTCAATGCCCCGGTTGCCGAAATTCTGTTGCCTTTGAATTTCGGGTGATCCCTCTTGAGCATATATGCTTCTGCTACTTGTTCCACATCAGACTTCTTTCGGAAACGACGAAACGCTTTGACTGAGTTTTGCGGCATTCCGACTTCGATTCCCTAGTTGCTGAAATTCAGTTGCCTTTGAATTTCGGGTGATCCCTCTTGAACATGTACGCTTCTGCTACTTGTTCCACATCAGAGCTGCTTGTTCCACATCAGAATTCTTCCGCAAACGGCGAAACGCTTTGACTCGGTGAGTTTCGCGGCATTCCGTCTTCGATTCCCCGATTGCTGAAATTCACTTGCCTTTGAATTTTGGGGGATCCCTCTTGAGCATGTATGCTTCTGCTACTTGTTCCACATCAGTCTTCTTCCGCAAACGGCAAAACGCTTTGACTCGGTGAGTTTCGCCGCATTCCAACTTCAATTCCCCGGTTGCCGAAATTCAGTTGCCTTTGAATTTCGGGATCCCTCTTGAGCCATGTATGCTTCTTCTACTTGTACCACATCAGACTTCTTCCGCAAACGGCGAAACGCTTTAGCTGAGTTCGCGGCATTCCGACTTCGATTCCCCGGTTGCCGCAATTCAGTTGCCTTTGAATTTCGGGCGATCCCTCTTGAGCATGTATGCTTCTGCTACTTGTTCCACATCAGAGCTGCTTGTTCCACATCAGACTTCTTTCGCAAACGGCGCAACGCTTTGACTCGGTGAGTTTCGCGGCATTTCCGACTTCGATGCCCCGGTTGCACAAATTTTGTTGCCTTTGAAATTTCGGGTGATCCCTCTTGAGCATGTATGCTTCTGCTACATGTTCTACATCAGACTTCTTCCGCAAACGGCGCAACTCTTTGACTCGGTGAGTTTCGCGGCATTCCGACTTCGATTCCCCGGTTGCCAAAATTCAGTTGCCTTTGAATTTCGGGTGATCCCTCCTGAGCATGTTTGCTTCTGCTACTTGTTCCACATCAGACTTCTTCCACAAACGGCGAAACGCTTTGACTTGGTGAGTTTCGCGGCATTCCGACTTCGATTCCCCGGTTGCCCAAAATTCAGTTGCCTTTGAATTTCGGGTGATCCCTCCTGAGCATGTTTGCTTCTGCTACTTGTTCCACATCAGTCTTCGTCCGCAAACGGCGAAACGCTTTGACTCGGTGAGTTTCGCGGCATTCCGACTTCGATTCCCCGGTTGCCGCAATTCTGTTGCCTATGAATTTCGGCTGATCCCTCTTGAGCATGTATGCTTCTGCTACTTGTTCCACATCAGTCTTCTTCCGCAAACGGCGAAACTCTTTGACTCGGTGAGTTTCGCGACATTCTGACTTCGATTCCCCGGTGGCCAAAATTCAGTTGCTTTTGAATTTCGGGCGATCCCTTTCGAGCATGTATGCTTCTGCTACTTGTTCCACATCAGACTTCTTCCGCAAACGGCGAAACGCTTTGGCTGAGTTCGCGGCATTCCGACTTCGATTCCCCGGTTGCCGCAATTCAGTTGCCTTTGAATTTCGGGCGATCCGTCTTGAGCATGTATGCTTTTGCTACTTTTTCCACATCAGACTTCATCCGCAAACGGCGAAACCCTTTGACTCGGTGTGTTTCGTGGCATGCCGACATCGATTCTCCGGTTGCTGAAATTCAGTTGCCTTTGTATTTTAGGTGATCTCTCTTGAGCATGTATGCTTCTGCTACTTGTTCCACATCAGAGCTGCTTGTTCCACATCAGACTTCTTTCGCAAACGGCGCAACGCTTTGACTCGGTGAGTTTCACGGCATTCCGACTTCGATTCCCCGGTTGCAGAAATTCAGTTGCCCTTGAATTTCGGGTGATCCCTCTTGCGCATGTATGCTTCTGCTACTTGTTCCACATCAGACTTCTTCCGCAAATGGCGAAACGCTTTGACTCGGTGAGTTTCGCGGCATTCCGACTTCGATTCCCCGGTTGTCGCAATTTAGTTGCCTTTGAATTTCGGGCGATCCCTCTTGAGCATGTATGCTTCTGCTACTTGTTCCACATCAGACTTCTTCCGAAAATGGCGAAACGCATTGACCCGGTGAGTTTCGCGGCATTCCGACTTCGATTCCCCGGTTGTCGCAATTTAGTTGCCTTTGAATTTCGGGTGATCCCTCTTGAGCATATATGCTTCTGCTACTGGTTCCACATCAGACTTCTTTCGGAAACGGCGAAACGCTTTGACTGAGTTTCGCGGCATTCCGACTTCGATTCCCTAGTTGCTGAAATTCAGTTGCCTTTGAATTTCGGGTGATCCCTCTTGAGCATGTACGCTTCTGCTACTTGTTCCACATCAGAGCTGCTTGTTCCACATCAGAATTCTTCCGCAAAGGGCGAAACGCTTTGACTCGGTGAGTTTAGCGGCATTCCGTCTTCGATTCCCCGATTGCTGAAATTCAATTGCCTTTGAATTTCGGGCGATCCCTCTTGAGCATGTATGCTTCTGCTACTTGTTCCACATCAGTCTTCTTCCGCAAACGGCAAAACGCTTTGACTCGGTGAGTTTCGCCGCATTCCAACTTCGATTCCCCGGTTGCCGAAATTCAGTTGCCTTTGAATTTCGGGGATCCCTCTTGAGCCATGTATGCTTCTTCTACTTGTACCACATCAGACTTCTTCCGCAAACGGCGAAACGCTTTGGCTGAGTTCGCGGCATTCCGACTTCGATTTCCCGGTTGCCGCAATTCAGTTGCCTTTGAATTTCGGGCGATCCCTCTTGAGCATGTATGCTTCTGCTACTTGTTCCACATCAGACTTCTTCCGCAAACGGCGAGACGCTTTGACTCGGTGAGTTTCGCGGCATTCCAACTTCGATGCCCCGGTTGCCGAAATTCTGTTGCCTTTGAATTTCGGGTGATCCCTCTTGAGCATGTATGCTTCTGCTACTTGTTCCACATCAGACTTCTTTCGGAAACGGCGAAACGCTTTGACTGAGTTTCGCGGCATTCCGACTTCGATTCCCTAGTTGCTGAAATTCAGTTGCCTTTGAATTTCGGGTGATCCCTCTTGAGCATGTACGCTTCTGCTACTTGTTCCACATCAGAGCTGCTTGTTCCACATCAGAATTCTTCCGCAAACGGCAAAACGCTTTGACTCGGTGAGTTTCGCGGCATTCCTGCTTCGATTCCCCGGTTGCCGCAATTCAGTTGCCTTTGAATTTCGGGCGATCCGTCTTGAGCATGTATGCTTTTGCTACTTTTTCCACATCAGACTTCATCCGCAAACGGCGAAACCCTTTGACTCGGTGTGTTTCGTGGCATGCCGACTTCGATTCTCCGGTTGCTGAAATTCAGTTGCCTTTGTATTTTACGTGATCCCTCTTGAGCATGTATGCTTCTGCTACTTGTTCCACATCAGAGCTGCTTGTTCCACATCAGACTTCTTTCGCAAACGGCGCAACGCTTTGACTCGGTGAGTTTCGCGGCATTCCGACTTCGATTCCCCGGTTGCAGAAATTCAGTTGCCTTTGAATTTCGGGTGATCCCTCTTGAGCATGTATGCTTCTGCTACTTGTTCCACATCAGACTTCTTCCGCAAACGGCGAAACGCTTTGACTCGGTGAGTTTTGCGGCATTCCGACTTCGATTTCCCGGTTGCCGCAATTCAGTTGGCTTTGAATTTCGGGCGATCCCTCTTGAGCATGTATGCTTCAGCTACTTTTTTCCACATCAGACTTCTTCCACAAATGGCGAAACGCATTGACCCGGTGAGTTTCGCGGCATTCCGACTTCGATTCCCCGGTTGTCGCAATTTAGTTGCCTTTGAATTTCGGGCGATCCCTCTTGAGCATGTATGCTTCTGCTACTTGTTCCACATCAGACTTCTTCCGCAAAAGGCAAAACGCTTTGACTCGGTGAGTTTCGCAGCATTCCGACTTCGATTCCCCGGTTGCCGAAATTCTGTTGCCTTTGAATTTCGGGTGATCCCTCTTGAGCATGTATGCTTCTGCTACTTGTTCCACATCAGACTTCTTTCGGAAACGGCGAAACGCTTTGACTGAGTTTCGCGGCATTCCGACTTCGATTCCCTAGTTGCTGAAATTCAGTTGCCTTTGAATTTCGGGTGATCCCTCTTGAGCATGTACGCTTCTGCTACTTGTTCCACATCAGAGCTGCTTGTTCCACATCAGAATTCTTCCGCAAACGGCGAAACGCTTTGACTCGGTGAGTTTCGCGGCATTCCTGCTTCGATTCCCCGGTTGCCGCAATTCAGTTGCCTTTGAATTTCGGGCGATCCGTCTTGAGCATGTATGCTTTTGCTACTTTTTCCACATCAGACTTCATCCGCAAACGGCGAAACCCTTTGACTCGGTGTGTTTCGTGGTATGCCGACTTCGATTCTCCGGTTGCTGAAATTCAGTTGCCTTTGTATTTTACGTGATCCCTCTTGAGCATGTATGCTTCTGCTACTTGTTCCACATCAAAGCTGCTTGTTCCACATCAGACTTCTTTCGCAAACGGCGCAATGCTTTGACTCGGTGAGTTTCGCGGCATTCCGACTTCGATTCCCCGGTTGCAGAAATTCAGTTGCCTTTGAATTTCGGGTGATCCCTCTTGAGCATTGATTAGTACTTAAAAGTGCATGTTTATCAAGGTTTTATATCATCATTTTGCACTTGAAGTATCAATAACTCCTTAACTAAAGCATGTTTTATAATAACAAGTTTGATATTATAAGATACCTTAATTTATGGTAAATGCTCATTTTAAATGCAGGACTATCACATAAATAAAAGGATTGATTGATGAGTTTAAGCATTGAAAGTTAAAGGACAAAGAGATGGCCAAACTTAGAAAAGAGATGTCGGTGCAGTCCAAACCGGAACATTGCTCGGTAATTGGATCATATCTGGAGCTCTAGATTTCGGATTTAGGTCCACTTTATATGGATGGAAAGGTAAGACAAAAGCCTACAACTTTCATGAGGAGCCCAAGATTTTAAAAGGTCGTTTTGAAGTCCAAATTGAAGGAACAACGAAGAAGTCCGAAGCTGTCCTGCAGCCCAAACACTATTTAGTGTTCAGCCCATATCTTGAGTTCTAGAAGTCCAAATGACCTCATCTTTTTTTTGTTGGAAAGCTGAGACAATTTCCTAGAACATTCTTGAGGATTCTGGGCAAATTATGATGTTAGCAATGACGTCTTGATCAGACAAGAAGATAAGGATTGTTATCTAGTCAAGATGTGGCCACCCACTCATCAATTAGTCAACAAATCAATAGTTCCAAATTTTGGCCTATAAAAGGAGGCACTTACCATGTATTGAGCATCTTGGTTTCCAGATCAAGATCATGCTCTTGCTTTCTCTCTTTGTATTGCTTATGCTTTTCTTTCATTAATATCAAGTTTATGCACTTCATTTCCTTTCTTTTACTTAGTTAACGTCTTTCTCATTTATGTTCTTATCTTGTTCATTTATGTTTCTTTCTTTCATTATGTTCAGCTAAGTTAATTATGTCAAGGTGAAAAGGGTACACTAATGGTGTAAGAATAAGTATAATATAAACTTAACATGGACCTTAACGTTGGATACTAACATGTTTTATATTTGTTATCTTGTTCACTTTTAATACTTTGCTTGTTAAATGGTTAATCTAGATTTATGTTGTATAACACTTGGTACAACAAATACTTGGCACTTTTTCATAGCTCATACTGTATGGTATAACCGACACCTGAGCTGTGAAAGGAACTTGATTTGTTGTTAACATAAGTTATAATCATGAATGCCTGCCAACATTTACAAGTATTAGCTTTATTCGAATAAGATAACTAATGTAATCATGTTAATAATTTATAATCTGAATGGAACCTCCTTTATGTGTGGTTTCCAATTGAGTAATAAGAGTTTATATTATACTTGTTTGAAGTACCATTAGTGGATCCTCTAACCTTGACATTTGTTTTTATCATTGTTTAATCCTTACGTTAATCTTTCATCTCAAAGTTCTCATTAATTTCTTCATCTTCTGCTTTCATTATTATTATTATTATTATTATTTACATTCTGTTTATATTACATAATATATATATATTTGATCTTTTCATAAACTCAGTATATAGGCTGGAAACCTGTGACCCGATCTTTAGATCATTCTCAGGTATAACAACGCCACGTACTGAGTATAATAGTTATTATTATTGTTATTATTGTTGTTGTTATTGTTGTTGTTGTTGTTGTCTTGTTATTTATAATTTATACAATTAACCTCTCTGTGGTTCGACCCCGGTCTTGCCGGGTTATTTATTACTTCGACACTCCTGCACTTGGGAGAAGACATCAAGCTTTTGGTCGTGTCAAGCATGTATGCTTCTGCTACTTGTTCCACATCAGACTTCTTCCGCAAACGGCGAAACGCTTTGACTCGGTGAGTTTTGCGGCATTCCGACTTCGATTCCCCGGTTGCCGCAATTCAGTTGGCTTTGAATTTCGGGCGATCCCTCTTGAGCATGTATGCTTCAGCTACTTTTTCCACATCAGACTTCTTCCACAAATGGCGAAACGCATTGACCCGGTGAGTTTCGCGGCATTCCGACTTCGATTCCCCGGTTGTCGCAATTTAGTTGCCTTTGAATTTCGGGCGATCCCTCTTGAGCATGTATGCTTCTGCTACTTGTTCCACATCAGACTTCTTCCGCAAAAGGCAAAACGCTTTGACTCGGTGAGTTTCGCAGCATTCCGACTTCGATTCCCCGGTTGCCAAAATTCAGTTGCCTTTGAATTTCGGGTGATACCTCCTGAGCATGTTTGCTTCTGCTACTTGTTCCACATCAGACTTCTTCCACAAACGGCGAAACGCTTTGACTTGGTGAGTTTCGCGGCATTTCGACTTCGATTCCCCGGTTGCCGAAATTCTGTTGCCTTTGAATTTCGGGTGTTCCCTCTTGAGCATGTATGCTTCTGCTACTTGTTCCACATCAGTCTTCTTCCGCAAACGGCGAAACGCTTTGACTCGGTGAGTTTCGCGGCATTCCGACTTCGATTCCCCGGTTGCCGAAATTCTGTTGCCTATGAATTTCGGGGGATCCCTCTTGAGCATCTATGCTTCTGCTACTTGTTCCACATCAATCTTCTTCCGCAAACGGAGAAACGCTTTGACTCGGTGAGATTCGCAGCATTCCGACTTCGATTCCCCGGTGGCCAAAATTCAGTTGCCTTTGAATTTCGGGCGATCCCTCTTGAGCATGTATGCTTCTGCTACTTGTTCCACATCAAACTTCTTTCGGAAACGGCGAAACGCTTTGACTGAGTTTCGCGGCATTCCGACTTCGATTCCCTAGTTGCTGAAATTCAGTTGCCTTTGAATTTCGGGTGATCCCTCTTGAGCATGTACGCTTCTGCTACTTGTTCCACATCAGAGCTGCTTGTTCCACATCAGAATTCTTCCGCAAACGGCGAAACGCTTTGACTCGGTGAGTTTCGTGGCATTCCGTCTTCGATTCCCCGATTGCTGAAATTCAGTAGCCTTTGAATTTCGGGTGATCCCTCTTGAGCATGTATGCTTCTGCTACTTGTTCCACATCAGTCTTCTTCCGCAAACGGCACAACGCTTTGACTCGGTGAGTTTCGCCGCATTCCCACTTCGATTCCCCGGTTGCCGAAATTCAGTTGCCTTTGAATTTCGGGTGATCCCTCTTGAGCCATGTATGCTTTTTCTACTTGTACCACATCAGACTTCTTCCGCAAACGGCGAAACGCTTTGACTGGGTGAGTTTCGCCGCATTCCGACTTCGATTCCCAGTTGCTGAAATTCAGTTGCCTTTGAATATCGGGTGATCCCTCTTGAGCATGTATGCTTCTGCTACTTGTTCCACATCAGAGCTGCTTGTTCCACATGAGACTTCTTTCGCAAACGGCGAAACGCTTTGACTCGGTGAGTTTAGCGGCATTCCGACTACGATTCCCCGGTTGCTGAAATTCAGTTGCCTTTGAATTTCGGGTGATCCCTTTTGAGCATGTATGCTTCTGCTACTTATTCCACATCAGACTTCTTCCGATAACGGCAAGACGCTTTGACTCGGTGAGTTTCGCGGCATTCCGCCTTCGATGCCCCGGTTGCCGAAATTCTGTTGCCTTTGAATTTCGGGGGATCCCTCTTGAGCATGTATGCTTCTGCTACTTGTTCGACATCAGACGTCTTCCGCAAACGGCGACACGCTTTGACTCGATGAGTTTCGCGGCATTCCGACTTCGATTCCCCGGTTGCTGAAATTCAGTTGCCTTTGAATTTTGGGTGATCCCTTTTGAGCATGTATGCTTCTGCTACTTATTCCACATCAGACTTCTTCCGCAAACGGCGAGACGCTTTGACTCGGTGAGTTTCGCGGCATTCCGCCTTCGAAGCCCCGGTTGCCGAAATTCTGTTGCCTTTGAATTTTGGGGGATCCCTCTTGAGCATGTATGCTTCTGCTACTTGTTCCGCATCAGTCTTCTTCCGCAAACGGAGAAACGCTTTGATTCGGTGAGTTTCGCGGCATTCCGACTTCGATTCCCCGGTTGCCAAAATTCAGTTGCCTTTGAATTTCAGGTGATCACTCTTGAGCATGTATGCTTCTGCTACTTGTTCTGCATCAGTCTTCTTCCGCAAACGGCGAAATGCTTTGACTCGGTGAGTTTCGTGGCATTCCGACTTCGATTCCCCGGTTGCTGAAATTAAGTTGCCTTTGAATTTCGGGTGATCACTCTAGAGCATGTATGCTTCTGCTACTTGTTCCACATCAGAGCTTCTTGTTCCACATCAGTCTTCTTCCGCAAACGGCGAAACGCTTTGACTCGGTGAGTTTTGCGGCATTCCGACTTCGATTCCCCGGTTGCTGAAATTCAATTGCCTTTGAATTTCGGGTGATCCCTCTTGAGCATGTATGCTTCTGCTACTTGTTCCACATCAGTCTTCTTCCGCAAACGGCGAAACGCTTTGACTCGATGAGTTTCGCCGCATTCCGCCTTCGATTCGCCGGTTGCCGAAATTCAATTGCCTTTGAATTTCAGGTGATCCCTTTTAAGCATGTATGCATCTTCTACTTGTGCCACATCAGACTTCTTCCGCAAACGGCGAAACGCTTTGACTCGGTGAGTTTCGAGGCATTCCGACTTCGATTCCCCGGTTGCTGAAATTCAGTTGCCTATGAATTTGGGGTGATCCCTCTAGACCATGTAGGCTTCTGCTACTTGTTCCACATCAGAGCTGCATGTTCCACATCAGACTTCTTCCGCAAACGGCGTAACGCTTTGACTCGGTGAGTTTCACGGCATTCCAACTTCGATGCCCCGGTTGCCGAAATTCAGTTGCCTTTGAATTTCGGGTGATCCCCCTTGAGCATGTATGCTTCTGCTACTTGTTCCACATCAGACTACTTCCGCAAATGGCGAAACGGTTTGACTCGGTGAGTTTCGCGGCATTCCGACTTGGATTCCCCGGTTGCTGAAATTCAGTTGCCTTTGAATTTTAGGTGATCCCTCTTGAGCATGTAAGCTTCTGCTACTTATTCCACATCAGACTTCATCCAAAAACAGCGAAACGCTTTGACTCGGTGAGTTTTGCGGCATTCCGACTTCGATTCCCCGGTTGCCGAAATTCAGTTGCCTTTGAATTTCGGGTGATCCCTCTTGAGCATGTATGCTTCTGCTACTTGTTCCACATCAGTCTTCTTCCGCAAACGGCGAAACGCTTTGACTCGGTGAGTTTCGCGGCATTCCGACTTCGATTCCCCGGTTGCTGAAATTCAGTTGCCTTTGAATTTCAGGGGATCCCTCTTGAGCATGTATGCTTCTGCTATTTGTTCTACATCAGACTTCTTCCGCAAACGGCGACACGCTTTGACTCGGTGAGTTTCGCGGCATTCCGACTTCGATTCCCCGGTTGCCGAAATTCTGTTGCCTTTGAATTTTGGGTGATCCCTCTTGAGCATGTATGCTTCTGCTACTTGTTCCACATCAGTCTTCTTCCGCAAACGGCAAAACGCATTGACTCGGTGAGTTTCTCGTCATTCCGACTTCGATTCCCCGGTTGCCGAAATCAGTTGCCTTTGAATTTCGGGTGATCCCTCTAGACCATGTATGCTTCAGCTACTTGTTCCGCATCAGTCTTCTTCCGCAAACGGCGAAACGCTTTGACTCGGTGAGTTTCTTGGCATTCCGACTTGGATTCCCCGGTTGCTGAAATTCAGTTGCCTTTGAATTTCGGGTGATCCCTCTTGAGCATGTATGCTTCTGCTACTTGTTCCACATCAGACTTCTTCCGCAAACAGCGAAACTCTTTGACTCGGTGAGTTTCGCGGCATTCTGACTTCGATTCCCCGATTGCCGAAATTCAGTTGCCTTTGAATTTCAGGTGATCCCTCTTGAGCATGTATGCTTCTGCTACTTGTTCTACATCAGTCTTCTTCCGCAAACGGCGAAATGCTTTGACTCGGTGAGTTTCGCGGCATTCCGACTTTGATTCCCCGGTTGCTGAAATTCAGTTGCCTTTGAATTTCGGGTGATCCCTCTTGAGCATGTATGCATCTTCTACTTGTGCCACATCAGACTTCTTGCGCAAACGGTGAAACGCTTTGACTCGGTGAGTTTCGAGGCATTACGACTTCGATTCCCTGGTTGCTGAAATTCAGTTGCCTATGAATTTGGGGTGATCCATCTAGACCATGTATGCTTCTGCTACTTGTTCCACATCAGAGCTGCTTGTTCCACATCAGACTTCTTCCGCAAACGGCGAAACGCTTTTACTCGGTGAGTTTCCCGGCATTCCAACTTCGATGCCCCGTTTGCCGAAATTCAGTTGCCTTTGAATTTCAGGTGATCCCTCTTGAGCATGTATGCTTCTGCGACTTGTTCCACATCAGACTACTTCCGCAAACGGTGAAACGTTTTGACTAGGTGAGTTTCGTGGCATTCCGACTTGGATTCCCCGGTTGCTGAAATTCAGTTGCCTTTGAATTTCGGGTAATCCCTCTTGAGCATGTATGCTTCTACTACTTGTTCCACATCAGACTTCTTCCGCAAACAGCGAAACGCTTTGACTCGGTGAGTTTCGCCGCATTCCGACTTCGATTCCCCGGTTGCCGAAATTCTGTTGCCTATGAATTTCGGGTGATCCCGCTTGAGCATCTATGCTTCTGCTACTTGTTCCACATCAATCTTCTTCCGCAAACGGCGAAACGCTTTGACTCGGTGAGTTTCGCGGCATTCCGACTTCGATTCCCCGGTGGCCAAAATTCAGTTGCCTTTGAATTTCGGGCGATCCCTCTTGAGCATGTATGCTTCTGCTACTTGTTCCACATAAGACTTCTTCCGCAAACGGCGAAACGCTTTGACTCGGTGAGTTTCGCGGCATTCCGACTTCGATTCCCCGGTTGCCGCAATTCAGTTGCCTTTGAATTTCGAGCGATCCCTCTTGAGCATGTATGCTTCTGCTACTTGTTCCACATCAGACTTCTTCCGCAAACGGCGAAACGCTTTGACTCGGTGAGTTTTGCCGCATTCCGACTTTGATTCCCCGGTTGCTGAAATTCAGTTGCCTTTGAATTTCGGGTGATCCCTCTTGAGCATGTATGCATCTTCTACTTGTGCCACATCAGACTTCTTGCGCAAACGACGAAACGCTTTGACTCGGTGAGTTTCGAGGCATTACGACTTCGATTCCCTGGTTGCTGAAATTCAGTTGCCTATGAATTTGGGGTGATCCCTCTAGACCATGTATGCTTCTGCTTCTTGTTCCACATCAGAGCTGCTTGTTCCACATCAGACTTCTTCCGCAAACGGCGAAACGCTTTGACTCGGTGAGTTTCGCGGCATTCCGACTTCGATTCCCCGGTTGCTGAAATTCAGTTGCCTTTGAATTTCGGGGGATCCCTCTTGAGCATGTATGCTTCTACTACTTGTTCCACATCAGTATTCTTCCGCAAACAGCGAAACGCTTTGACTCGATGTGTTTCGCCGCATTCCGAATTCGATTCCCCGGTTGCCGAAATTCAGTTGCCTTTGAATTTCGGGTGATCCCTCTTGAGCATGTATGCATCTTCTACTTGTGCCACATCAGACTTCTTCTGCAAACGGCGAAACGCTTTGACTCGGTGAGTTTCGCCGAATTCTGACTTGATTCCCCGGTTGCTGAAATTCAGTTGCCTTTGAATTTCAGGTGATCCCTCTTGAGCATGTATGCTTCTGCTACTTGTTCCACATCAGACTTCTTCCGCAAACGGCGAAACGCTTTGACTCGGTGAGTTTCGCCGCATTCCGACTTTGATTCCCCGGTTGCTGAAATTCAGTTGCCTTTGAATTTCGGGTGATCCCTCTTGAGCATGTATGCATCTTCTACTTGTGCCACATCAGACTTCTTCCGCAAATGGCGAAACGCTTTGACTCGGTGAGTTTCGCCGCATTCTGACTTCGATTCCCCGGTTGCTGAAATTCAGTTCCCTTTGAATTTCGGGTGATCCCTCTTGAGCATGTATGCTTCTGCTACTTGTTCCACATCAGAGCTGCTTGTTCCACATCAGACTTCTTCCGCAAACGGCGAAACGCTTTTACTCGGTGAGTTTCCCGGCATTTCAACTTCGATGCCCCGTTTGCCGAAATTCAGTTGCCTTTGAATTTCAGGTGATCCCTCTTGAGCATGTATGCTTCTGCGACTTGTTCCACATCAGACTACTTCCGCAAACGGTGAAACGTTTTGACTAGGTGAGTTTCGTGGCATTCCGACTTGGATTCCCCGGTTGCTGAAATTCAGTTGCCTTTGAATTTCGGGGATCCCTCTTGAGCATGTATGCTTCTACTACTTGTTCCACATCAGACTTCTTCCGCAAACAGCGAAACGCTTTGACTCGGTGAGTTTCGCCGCATTCCGACTTCGATTCCCCGGTTGCCGAAATTCTGTTGCCTATGAATTTCGGGTGATCCCTCTTGAGCATCTATGCTTCTGCTACTTGTTCCACATCAATCTTCTTCCGCAAACGGCGAAACGCTTTGACTCGGTGAGTTTCGCGGCATTCCGACTTCGATTCCCCGGTGGCCAAAATTCAGTTGCCTTTGAATTTCGGGCGATCCCTCTTGAGCATGTATGCTTCTGCTACTTGTTCCACATAAGACTTCTTCCGCAAACGGCGAAACGCTTTGACTCGGTGAGTTTCGCGGCATTCCGACTTCGATTCCCCGGTTGCCGCAATTCAGTTGTCTTTGAATTTCGGGCGATCCCTCTTGAGCATGTATGCTTCTGCTACTTGTTCCACATCAGACTTCTTCCGCAAACGGCGAAACGCTTTGGCTGAGTTCGCGGCATTCCGCCTTCGATTCCTCGGTTGCCGCAATTCAGTTGCCTTTGAATTTCGGGCGATCCCTCTTGAGCATGTATGCTTCTGCTACTTGTTCCACATCAGACTTCTTCCGCAAACGGCGAGACGCTTTGACTCGGTGTGTTTCGCTGCATTCCGACTTCGATTCCCCGGTTGCTGAAATTCAGTTGCCTTTGAATTTCGGGTGATCCCTCTTGAGCATGTATGCATCTTCTACTTGTGCCACATCAGACACCTTCCGCAAACGGCGAAACGCTTTGACTCGGTGAGTTTCGCCGCATTCCGACTTCGATTCCCCGGTTGCTGAAATTCAGTTGCCTTTGAATTTCGGGTGATCCCTCTTGAGCATGTATGCTTCTGCTACTTGTTCCACATCAGAGCTGCTTGTTCCACATCAGACTTCTTCCGCAAATGGCGAAACGCTTTTACTCGGTCAGTTTCGCGGCATTCCAACTTCGATGCCCCGTTTGCCGAAATTCAGTTGCCTTTGAATTTCGGGTGATCCCTCTTGAGCATGTATGCTTCTGCGACTTGTTCCACATCAGACTACTTCCGCAAACGGTGAAACGTTTTGACTAGGTGAGTTTCGTGGCATTCCGACTTGGATTCCCCGGTTGCTGAAATTCAGTTGCCTTTGAATTTCGGGTGATCCCTCTTGAGCATGTATGCTTCTGCTACTTGTTCCACATCAGTCTTCTTTCACAAACGACGAAAAGCTTTGACTCGGTGAGTTTTGCCGCATTCCGACTTCGATTCCCCGGTTGCCGAAATTCAGTTCCTTTGAATTTCGGGCGATCCCTCTTGAGCATCCATGCTTCCTCTTGTTGTGCCACATCAGACTTCTTCCGCAAACGGCGAAACACTTTGACTCGGTGACTTTCGTGGCATTCCGACTTCGATTCCCCGGTTGCTCAAATTCAGTTGCCTTTGAATTTCAGGTGATCCCTCTTGAGCGTGTATGCTTCTGCTACTTGTTCCACATCAGTCTTCTTCCGCAAACGGCAAAACGCTTTGACTCGGTGACTTTCTCGTAATTCCGACTTCGATTCCCCGGTTGCCGAAATTCAGTTGCTTTGAATTTCGGGTGATCCCTATTAACCATGTATGCTTCTGCTACTTGTTCTGCATCAGTTTTCTTCCGCAAACGGCGAAATGCTTCGACTCGATGAGTTTCGCGGCATTCCGACTTTGATTCCCCGGTTGCTGAAATTAAGTTGCCTTTGAATTTCGGGTGATCCCTCTTGAGCATGTATGCTTCTGCTACTTGTTCCACATCAGTCTTCTTCCGCAAACGGCGAAACGCTTTGACTCGGTGAGTTTCGCCGCATTCCGACTTTGATTCCCCGGTTGCTGAAATTCAGTTGCCTTTGAAATTCGGGTGATCCCTCTAGAGCATGTATGCTTCTGCTACTTGTTCCACATCAGAGCTGCTTGTTCCACATCAGACTTCTTCCGCAAACGGTGAAACGCTTTGACTCGGTGAGTTTCGCGGCATTCCAACTTCGATGCCCCTTTTGCCGAAATTCAGTTGCCTTTGAATTTCGGGTGATCCCTCTTGAGCATGTATGCTTCTGCGACTTGTTCCACATCAGACTACTTCCGCAAACGGTGAAATGTTTTGACTAGGTGAGTTTCGTGGCATTCCGACTTGGATTCCCCGGTTGCTGAAATTCAGTTGCCTTTGAATTTCGGGTGATCCCTCTTGAGCATGTATGCTTCTGCTACTTGTTCCACATCAGACTTCTTCCGCAAACAGCGAAACGCTTTGACTCGGTGAGTTTCGCCGCATTCCGACTTCGATTCCCCGGTTGCCGAAATTCTGTTGCCTATGAATTTCGGGCGATCCCTCTTGAGCATCTATGCTTCTGCTACTTGTTCCACATCAATCTTCTTCCGCAAACGGCGAAACGCTTTGACTCGGTGAGTTTCGCGGCATTCCGACTTCGATTCCCCGATGGCCAAAATTCAGTTGCCTTTGAATTTCGGGCGATCCCTCTTGAGCGTGTATGCTTCTGCTACTTGTTCCACATAAGACTTCTTCCGCAAACGTCGAAACGCTTTGACTCGGTGAGTTTCGCGGCATTCCGACTTCGATTCCCCGGTTGCCGCAATTCTGTTGCCTATGAATTTCGGGCGATCCCTCTTGAGCATCTATGCTTCTGCTACTTGTTCCACATCAATCTTCTTCCGCAAACGGCGAAACGCTTTGACTCGGTGAGTTTCGCGGCATTCCGACTTCGATTCCCCGATGGCCAAAATTCAGTTGCCTTTGAATTTCGGGCGATCCCTCTTGAGCGTGTATGCTTCTGCTACTTGTTCCACATAAGACTTCTTCCGCAAACGGCGAAACGCTTTGACTCGGTGAGTTTCGCGGCATTCCGACTTCGATTCCCCGGTTGCCGCAATTCAGTTGCCTTTGAATTTCGGGCGATCCCTCTTGAGCATGTATGCTTCTGCTACTTGTTCCACATCAGACTTCTTCCGCAAACAGCGAAAGGCTTTGACTCAGTGAGTTTCGCCGCATTCCGACTTCGATTCCCCGGTTGCCGAAATTCAGTTCCTTTGAATTTCGGGTGATCCCTCTTGAGCATGTATGCTTCTTCTACTTGTGCCACATCAGACTTCTTCCGCAAACGGCGAAACGCTTTGACTCGGTGAGTTTCGCGGCATTCCGACTTCGATTCCCCGGTTGCTGAAATTCAGTTGCCTTTGAATTTGGGGTGATCTCCCTTGAGCATGTATGCTTCTGCTACTTGTTCCACATCAGTCTTCTTTCACAAACGGCGAAAAGCTTTGACTCGGCGAGTTTCGCCGCATTCCGAATTCGATTCCCCGGTTGCCGAAATTCAGTTCCTTTGAATTTCGGGTGATCCTCTTGAGCATGTATGCTTCTTCTACTTGTGCCACATCAGACTTCTTCCGCAAACGGCGAAACGCTTTGACTCGGTGAGTTTCGCGGCATTCCGACTTCGATTCCCCAGTTGCTGAAATTCAGTTGCATTTGAATTTCTTGTGATCCCTCTTGAGCATGTACGCTTCTGCTACTTGTTCCACATCAGTCTTCTTCCGCAAACGGCAAAACGCTTTGACTCGGTTAGTTTCGCGGCATTCCGACTTTGATTCCCCGGTTGCTGAAATTAAGTTGCCTTTGAATTTCGGGTGATCCCTCTAGAGCATGTATGCTTCTGATACTTGTTCCACATCAGAGCTGCTTGTTCCACATCAGACTTCTTCCGCAAACGGCGAAACGCTTTGACTCGGTGAGTTTCGCCGCATTCCGACTTCGATTCCCCGGTTGCTGAAATTCAGTTGCCTTCGAATTTCGGGTGATCCCTCTTGAGCATCCATGCTTCTTCTTCTTGTGCCACATCAATCTTCTTCCGCAAACGGCGAAACGCTTTGACTCGGTGAGTTTCGCGGCATTCCGACTTCGATTCCCCGGTGGCCAAAATTCAGTTGCCTTTGAATTTCGGGCGATCCCTCTTGAGCATGTATGCTTCTGCTACTTGTTCCACATAAGACTTCTTCCGCAAACGGCGAAACGCTTTGACTCGGTGAGTTTCGCGGCATTCCGACTTCGATTCCCCGGTTGCCGCAATTCAGTTGTCTTTGAATTTCGGGCGATCCCTCTTGAGCATGTATGCTTCTGCTACTTGTTCCACATCAGACTTCTTCCGCAAACGGCGAAACGCTTTGGCTGAGTTCGCGGCATTCCGCCTTCGATTCCCCGGTTGCCGCAATTCAGTTGCCTTTGAATTTCGGGCGATCCCTCTTGAGCATGTATGCTTCTGCTACTTGTTCCACATCAGACTTCTTCCGCAAACGGCGAGACGCTTTGACTCGGTGTGTTTCGCTGCATTCCGACTTCGATTCCCCGGTTGCTGAAATTCAGTTGCCTTTGAATTTCGGGTGATCCTCTTGAGCATGTATGCTTCTTCTACTTGTGCCCACATCAGACTTCTTCCGCAAACGGCGAAACGCTTTGACTCGGTGAGTTTCGCGGCATTCCGACTTCGATTCCCCGGTTGCTGAAATTCAGTTGCCTTTGAATTTCGGGTGATCCCTCTTGAGCATGTATGCTTCTGCTACTTGTTCCACATCAGAGCTGCTTGTTCCACATCAGACTTCTTCCGCAAACGGCGAAACGCTTTGACTCGGTGAGTTTCGCGGCATTCCAACTTCGATGCCCCGTTTGCCGAAATTCAGTTGCCTTTGAATTTCGGGTGATCCCTCTTGAGCATGTATGCTTCTGCGACTTGTTCCACATCAGACTACTTCCGCAAACGGTGAAACGTTTTGACTAGGTGAGTTTCGTGGCATTCCGACTTGGATTCCCCGGTTGCTGAAATTCAGTTGCCTTTGAATTTCGGGTGATCCCTCTTGAGCATGTATGCTTCTGCTACTTGTTCCACATCAGTCTTCTTTCACAAACGACGAAAAGCTTTGACTCGGTGAGTTTTGCCGCATTCCGACTTCGATTCCCCGGTTGCCGAAATTCAGTTCCTTTGAATTTCGGGCGATCCCTCTTGAGCATCCATGCTTCCTCTTGTTGTGCCACATCAGACTTCTTCCGCAAACGGCGAAACACTTTGACTCGGTGACTTTCGTGGCATTCCGACTTCGATTCCCCGGTTGCTCAAATTCAGTTGCCTTTGAATTTCAGGTGATCCCTCTTGAGCGTGTATGCTTCTGCTACTTGTTCCACATCAGTCTTCTTCCGCAAACGGCAAAACGCTTTGACTCGGTGACTTTCTCGTAATTCCGACTTCGATTCCCCGGTTGCCGAAATTCAGTTGCTTTGAATTTCGGGTGATCCCTATTAACCATGTATGCTTCTGCTACTTGTTCTGCATCAGTTTTCTTCCGCAAACGGCGAAATGCTTTGACTCGATGAGTTTCGCGGCATTCCGACTTTGATTCCCCGGTTGCTGAAATTAAGTTGCCTTTGAATTTCGGGTGATCCCTCTTGAGCATGTATGCTTCTGCTACTTGTTCCACATCAGTCTTCTTCCGCAAACGGCGAAACGCTTTGACTCGGTGAGTTTCGCCGCATTCCGACTTTGATTCCCCGGTTGCTGAAATTCAGTTGCCTTTGAAATTCGGGTGATCCCTCTAGAGCATGTATGCTTCTGCTACTTGTTCCACATCAGAGCTGCTTGTTCCACATCAGACTTCTTCCGCAAACGGTGAAACGCTTTGACTCGGTGAGTTTCGGCATTCCAACTTCGATGCCCCTTTTGCCGAAATTCAGTTGCCTTTGAATTTCGGGTGATCCCTCTTGAGCATGTATGCTTCTGCGACTTGTTACATCAGACTTCTTCAGACGCTTCGGTGAGTTTCGCAACTTCGACGTGATGAACGATTCTTGACTATGCTTCTGAGTTTCGCTTTGGCGGTGATTCCGACTTGGATTCGATTCCCGATGGGTTGCTTTGAATTTTCGGGCGATTCAGCGTGTTGCCTTTGACATAAACTTCTTCGGGTGATGACTCGGTGAGTTTCGTGGCATTCCGACTTCATTCCCGGTTATTGCTTCTTTGAATTTCGGGCGATCCCTCTTGTTCCACATCATGTATGCTTCTTCTTTCACAAACGACGAAGTGAATTCCGCTCCCCGGTTGCCGAAATTCAGTTCCTTTTGAATTTCGGTGAGTTTTGATCCCTCTTGAGCATGTATGCTTCTTCACTTTCATCGACTTCCGCAAACGGCGACGCTTTCCGGTGAGTTTCCGCATTCCGACTTGATTCCCGGTTGCTGAAATTCAGTTGCCTTTGAACTTTGCATGTAACTTGTTCCCATCGTCTTCTTTCACAAAACGGCGAAAAGCTTTGACTCGGCGAGTTTCGCCGCTCCGAATTCGATTCCCCGGTTGCCGAAATTCAGTTCCTTTGAATTTCGGGTGATCCCTCTTATGGCTTGCTTCTACTTGTGCCACATCAGACTTCTTCCGCAAACGGCGAAACGCTTTGACTCGGTGAGTTTCGCCGGCATTTCCGACTTCGATTTGCCATTTGAATTCTTGTGATCCTCTTGAGCATGTACGCTTCTGCTACTTGTTCCACACATCAGTCTTCTTCGGCAAACGGCAAAAATGCGACTCGTTAGTTTCGCGGCATTCCGACTTTGATTCCCCGGTTGCTGAAATTAAGTTGCCTTTGAATTTCGGGTGATCCCTCTAGAGCATGTATGCTTCTGATACTTGTTCCACATCAGACTTCTTCCGCAAACGGCGAAAACGCTTTGACTCGGTGAGTTTCGCCGCATTCCGACTTCGATTCCCCGGTTGCTGAAATTCAGTTGCCTTCGAATTTCGAGTGATCCCTCTTGAGCATCCATGCTTCTTCTTCTTGTGCCACATCAGACTTCTTCCGCAAACGGCGAAACGCTTTGACTCGGTGACTTTCGTGGCATTCCGACTTCGATTCCCCGATTGCTCAAATTCAGTTGCCTTTGAATTTCGGGTGATCCCTCTTGAGCATGTATGCTTCTGCTACTTGTTCCACATCAGACTTCTTACGCAAACGGCGCAACGATTTGACTCGGGAGTTTCGCGACATTCGGACTTCGATACCCCGGTTGCCAAAATTCGGTTGCCTTTGAATTTCGGGTGATCCCTCTTGAGCATGTATGCTTCTGCGACTTGTTCCACATCAGACTTCTTTCGCAAACGGTAAAACGTTTTGACTCGGTGAGTTTCGTGGCATTCCGACTTGGATTCCCCGGTTGCTGAAATTCAGTTGCCTTTGAATTTCGGGTGATCCCTCTTGAGCATGTATGCTTCTGCTACTTGTTCCACATCAGACTTCTTCCGCAAACAGCGAAACGCTTTGACTCGGTGAGTTTCGCCCCATTCCGACTTCGATTCCCCGGTTGCTGAAATTCAGTTGCCTTTGAATTTCGGGTGATCCCTCTTGAGCATGTATGCTTCTGCTACTTGTTCCACATCAGAGCTGCTTGTTCCACATCAGATTTCTTCCGCAAATGGCGAAACGCTTTTACTTGGTGAGTTTCGCGGCATTCCAACTTCGATGCCCCGTTTGCCAAAATTCAGTTGCCTTTGAATTTCGGGTGATCCCTCTTGAGCTTCTATGCTTCTGCTACTTGTTCCACATCACTCTTCTTCCGCAAACAGCGAAACACTTTGACTCAGTGAGTTTCGCGGCATTCCGACTTCGATTCCCCGGTTGCTGAAATTCAATTGCCTTTGAATTTCGGGTGATCCCTCTTGACCATGTATGCTTCTGCTACTTGTTCCACATCAGTCTTCTTCCGCAAACGGCAAAACGCTTTGACTCGGTGAGGTTCGCGGCATTCCGACTTCGATTCCCCGGTTGCTGAAATTCAGTTGCCTTTGAAATTCGGGTGATCCCTCTAGAGCATGTATGCTTCTGCTACTTGTTCCACATCAGAGCTGCTTGTTCCACATCAGACTCCTTCCGCAAACGGTGAAACGCTTTGACTCTGTGAGTTTCGCGGCATTCCAACTTCGATGCCCCTTTTGCCGAAATTCAGTTGCCTTTGAATTTCGGGTGATCCCTCTTGAGCATGTATGCTTCTGCGACTTGTTCCACATCAGACTTCTTCCGCAAACGGAGAAACGCTTTGACTCGGTGAGTTTCGCGCCATTCCGGCTTCGATGCCCCGGTTGCCAAAATTCAGTTGCCTTTGAATTTGGGGTGATCCCTCTTGAGCATGTATGCTTCTGCTACTTGTTCCACATCAGACTTTTTCCCACAAACGGCGAAACGCTTTGACTCGGCGAGTTTCGCGGCATTCCGACTTCGATTCCCAGGTTGCCGAAATTCAGTTCCCTTTGAATTTCGGGTGATCCCTCTTGAGCATGTATGCTTCTGCTACTTGTTCCACATCAGACTTCTTACGCAAACGGCGAAACGCTTTGACTCGGTGAGTTTCGCGGCATTCCGACTTCGATTCCCCGGTTGCTGAAATTCAGTTGCCTTTGAATTTGGGGTGATCTCCCTTGAGCATGTATGCTTCTGCTACTTGTTCCACATCAGTCTTCTTTCACAAACGGCGAAAAGCTTTGACTCGGCGAGTTTCGCCGCATTCCGAATTCGATTCCCCGGTTGCCGAAATTCAGTTCCTTTGAATTTCGGGTGATCCCTCTTGAGGCATGTTATGCTTCTTTCTACTTGTGCCACATCAGACTTCTTCCGCAAACGGCGAAACGCTTTGACTCGGTGAGTTTCGCGGCATTCCGACTTCGATTCCCCAGTTGCTGAAATTCAGTTGCATTTGAATTTCTTGTGATCCCTCTTGAGCATGTACGCTTCTGCTACTTGTTCCACATCAGTCTTCTTCCGCAAACGGCAAAAAGCTTTGACTCGGTTAGTTTCGCGGCATTCCGACTTTGATTCCCCGGTTGCTGAAATTAAGTTGCCTTTGAATTTCGGGTGATCCCTCTAGAGCATGTATGCTTCTGATACTTGTTCCACATCAGAGCTGCTTGTTCCACATCAGACTTCTTCCGCAAACGGCGAAACGCTTTGACTCGGTGAGTTTCGCCGCATTCCGACTTCGATTCCCCGGTTGCTGAAATTCAGTTGCCTTCGAATTTCGAGTGATCCCTCTTGAGCATCCATGCTTCTTCTTCTTGTGCCACATCAGACTTCTTCCGCAAACGGCGAAACGCTTTGACTCGGTGACTTTCGTGGCATTCCGACTTCGATTCCCCGATTGCTCAAATTCAGTTGCCTTTGAATTTCGGGTGATCCCTCTTGAGCATGTATGCTTCTGCTACTTGTTCCACATCAGACTTCTTACGCAAACGGCGCAACGATTTGACTCGGGAGTTTCGCGACATTCGGACTTCGATACCCCAGTTGCCAAAATTCGGTTGCCTTTGAATTTCGGGTGATCCCTCTTGAGCATGTATGCTTCTGCGACTTGTTCCACATCAGACTTCTTTCGCAAACGGTAAAACGTTTTGACTCGGTGAGTTTCGTGGCATTCCGACTTGGATTCCCCGGTTGCTGAAATTCAGTTGCCTTTGAATTTCGGGTGATCCCTCTTGAGCATGTATGCTTCTGCTACTTGTTCCACATCAGACTTCTTCCGCAAACAGCGAAACGCTTTGACTCGGTGAGTTTCGCCCCATTCCGACTTCGATTCCCCGGTTGCTGAAATTCAGTTGCCTTTGAATTTCGGGTGATCCCTCTTGAGCATGTATGCTTCTGCTACTTGTTCCACATCAGAGCTGCTTGTTCCACATCAGATTTCTTCCGCAAATGGCGAAACGCTTTTACTTGGTGAGTTTCGCGGCATTCCAACTTCGATGCCCCGTTTGCCAAAAATTCAGTTTGCCTTTGAATTTCGGGTGATCCCTCTTTGAGCTTCTATGCTTCTGCTAACTTGTTCCACATCACTCTTCTTCCGCAAACAGCGAAACACTTTGGGACTCAGTGAGTTTCGCAGGCATTTCCGACTTCGATTCCCCGGTTGCTGAAAATTCAATTGCCTTTGAATTTCGGGTGATCCCTCTGACCATGTATGCTTCTGCTACTTGTTCCACATCAGTCTTCTTCCGCAAACGGCGAAACGCTTTGACTCGGTGAGGTTCGTGGCATTCCGACTTCGATTCCCCGGTTGCTGAAATTCAGTTGCCTTTGAAATTCGGGTGATCCCTCTAGAGCATGTATGCTTCTGCTACTTGTTTCCACATCAGAGCTGCTTGTTCCACATCAGAGAGCTGCTTGTTCCACATCAGACTCCTTCCGCAAACGGGTGAAACGCTTTGACTCTGTGAGTTTCGCGGCATTCCAACTTCGATGCCCTTTTGCCGAAAATTCAGTTGCCTTTGAATTTTCGGGGTGATCCCTCTTGAGCATGTATGCTTCTGCGACTTGTTCCACATCAGACTTCTTCCGCAAACGGAGAAAACGCTTTGACTCGGTGAGTTTCGCGCGGTTGCATTCTTTGAATTTCGGCTTGGCGATGCTTCCCGGTTGCCAAAAATTCAGTTGCCTTTTGAATTTGGGGTGATCCCTCTTGAGCATGTATGCTTCTGCTACTTGTTCCACATCAGACTTTTTCCCACAAACGGCGAAACGCTTTGACTCGGCGAGTTTCGCGGCATTCCGAACTTCGATTCCCAGGTTGCCGAAATTCAGTTCCTTTGAAATTTCGGGTGATCCTCTTTGAGCATGTATGCTTCTGCTACTTGTTCCACATCAGACTTCTTACGCAAACGGCGCAACGCTTTGACTCGGGAGTTTCGCGACATTCCGACTTCGATTCCCCGGTTGCCGAAATTCAGTTGCCTTTGAATTTCGGGGGATCCCTCTTGAGCATGTATACTTCTCCTACTTGTTCCACATCAGACTTTTTCCCACAAACGGCGAAACGCTTTGACTCGGCGAGTTTCGCGGCATTCCGACTTCGATTCCCAGGTTGCCGAAATTCAGTTCCCTTTGAATTTCGGGTGATCCCTCTTGAGCATGTATGCTTCTGCTACTTGTTCCACATCAGACTTCTTACGCAAACGGCGCAACGCTTTGACTCGGGAGTTTCGCGACATTCCGACTTCGATTCCCCGGTTGCCGAAATTCAGTTGCCTTTGAATTTCGGGGGATCCCTCTTGAGCATGTATACTTCTCCTACTTGTTCCACATCAGACTTCTTCCGCAAATGGCGAAACGCTTTGACTCGGTGAGTTTTGCGCCACTCTTTCCGGCTTCGATGCCCCCGGTTGCCGAAATTCAGGTTTGCCTTTGAATTTCGGGTGATCCCTCTTGAGCATTGTATGCTTCTTGCTACTTGTTCCACATCAGACTTCTTTCCGCAAACGAGCAAAACGCTTTGACTCGGCGAGTTTCGCGGCATTTCCGACTTCGATTCCCAGGTTGCCGAAATTCAGTTGCCTTTGAATTTCGGGTGATCCCTCTTGAGCATGTATGCTTCTGCTACTTGTTCCACATCAGACTTCTTACGCAAACGGCGCAACGATTTGACTCGGGAGTTTCGCGACATTCGGACTTCGATTACCCCGGTTGCCAAAATTCGGTTGCCTTTGAATTTCGGGTGATCCCTCTTGAGCATGTATGCTTCTGCGACTTGTTCCACATCAGACTTCTTTCGCAAACGGTAAAACGTTTTGACTCGGTGAGTTTCGTGGCATTCCGACTTGGATTCCCCGGTTGCTGAAATTCAGTTGAATTGCCTTTGAATTTCGGGTGATCCTCTTGAGCATGTATGCTTCTGCTACTTGTTCCACATCAGACTTCTTCCGCAAACAGCGAAACGCTTTGACTCGGTGAGTTTCGCCCCATTCCGACTTCGATTCCCCGGTTGCTGAAATTCAGTTGCCTTTGAATTTCGGGTGATCCCTCTTGAGCATGTATGCTTCTGCTACTTGTTCCACATCAGATTTCTTCCGCAAATGGCGAAACGCTTTTACTTGGATCCCTCTTTTTTGAGCTTCTATGGCTTCTGCTACTTGTTCCACATCACTCTTCTTCCACAAACAGCGAAACACTTTGACTCAGTGAGTTTCGCGGCATTCCGACTTCGATTCCCCGGTTGCTGAAATTCAATTGCCTTTGAATTTCGGGTGATCCCTCTTGACCATGTATGCTTCTGCTACTTGATCCACATCAGTCTTCTTCCACAAACGGCGAAACGCTTTGACTCGGTGAGTTTCGCGGCATTCTGACTTCGATTCCCCGGTTGCTGAAATTCAGTTGCCTTTGAATTTCGGGTGATCCCTCTTGAGCATGTATGCTTCTGCGACTTGTTCCACATCAGACTACTTCCGCAAACGGTGAAACGTTTTGACTCGGTGAGTTTCGCCGGCAATTCCGACTTGTATTCCCCGGTTGCTGAAAATTCAGTTGCCTTTGAATTTCAGGTGATCCTCTTGAGCATTGTATGCGTCTGCTACTTGGTCCACATCAAGACTTCTTTCCGCAAACGGTGAAACGCTTTGACTCGGTGAGTTTCGCGGCTTTCCGACTTCGATTCCCCTTTTGCCAAAATTCGGTTGCCTTTGAATTTCGGGTGATCCCTCTTGAGCATGTATGCTTCCGCGACTTGTTCCACATCAGACTACTTCCGCAAACGGTGAAACGTTTTGACTCGGTGAGTTTCGCGGCATTCCGACTTGTATTCCCCGGTTGCTGAAATTCAGTTGCCTTTGAATTTCGGGTGATCCCTCTTGAGCATGTATGCGTCTGCTACTTGGTCGCACACATAGACTTCTTCCAAACAAACGGTTGAAAACGCTTTGAACTCGGTGAGTTTCGCGGACTCGGTTGAGTTTCGGCTGGCTTTTCGACTTCGATTCCCCGGTTGCTGAAATTCAGTTGCCTTTGAAATTTGGGGGTGATCTCCCTTGAGAAGATGTATGCTTCTGCTACTTGTATCCACATCAGTTTTCTTTCACAAACGGCGAAAAAGCTTTGACTCGGTGAGTTTTCGCCGCATTCCGACTTCGATTTCCTCGGTTGCCGAAATTCAAGTTCCTCTGAATTTCGGGTGATCCCTCTTGAGCATGTATGCTTCTTCTACTTGATGCCACATTCAGACTTCTTCCGCTAAACGGCGAAACGCTTTGACTCGGTGAGTTTCGCGCCAATTCCCGGCTTCGATGCCCC
>NC_133302.1:22949199-22975235 GCF_005239225.2 Populus alba | reverse complement strand
CATGGTTGAGAACAAGTAGCAGAGCAATACATGCTCTCAAGAGGGATCACCCGAAATTCAAAGGCAAACTGAATTTCAGCAACCGGGGACATCGAAGTCGGAAATGCCGCGAAACTCACTCAGTCAAAGCGTTACGCCCTTTGTGGAAGAAGTCTTGATGTTAGAACAAGTAGCAAGAAGCAATACATGGCTAAGAGGGACACCCGAAATTCAAAGCAACCGAATTGGCAACCGGGCATCGAAGTCGGAAAGCAAACTCATCCAGTCAAAGCGTTACGCCCTTTGCGGAAGGAAGTTGGTTTAGAACAAATAGCGGCATGCGCTCATCCATCAAAAGTCGTGAATTCAACATGTATGAGTGAGCAGAAGGATTACATGTCAAGAGGGATCACCCGAAATCAAAGGAAACGAATTTCAGCAACCGAATCCAAGTCGGAATGCCGCGAAACTCAATCAGTCAAAGCGTTTCGCTGTTTCGAAAGAAGTGTGATGTAAAAACAAGTAGCAGAAGCAACATGCTCAGAGGGATCACCCGAAATCAAAGCCAACTGACATTTCGGCTTAACCGGCATCGAAGTCAGAATGCCGCGAAACCACATCCAGTCAAAGCGTTACTCCCTTTGCGGAAGGAAGTCTGGTGTAGAACAAGTAGCAGAAGCATACATGCTCAAGAGGGATCACCGAAATTCAAACGCAACTTTTTCGGCAACCGGAGGCATCGAAGTCGGAATGCCGCGAACTCATCAGTCAAAGCGTTACGCCCTTTGCGGAAAAGGGGCATAGTGTCAAGTAGCAGAAGCATACATGCTCACGCAATACATGCCTAGAAATTCAAAGGCAACTCCAAGAATTTCAAAGGCAACCGGGCAAATCGAAGTCGGAATGCCGCGAAACCTCATCCAGTCAAAGTGTTACGCCCTTTGCGGAAGGAAGCATAGTGGTGAGAACAAGTAGCAGAAGCATACATGCTCAAGAGGATCACCCGAAATTCAAAGGCAACTGAATTTCGGCAACCAGGCATCGAAGTCGGAATGTCGGAAAACATCCGTCAAAAGCATTACGCCCTTTGAAGGAAGTTTGATCAGAACAAGTAGAAGAAGCATACATGCTCAAGAGGGATCACCCGAAATTCAAAAGCAACTAAATTTTGGCAACCGGGGCATCGAACTCGGAATGCCGCGAAACTCATCCAGTCAAAGCGTTACGCCCTTTGCGGAAGAAAGTGTGGCTTAGAACAAGTAGCAAAAGCATACATGCTCAAGAGGGATCACCGAAATTCAAAGGAAACTGAATTTCGGCAACCGGGGAATCCAAGTCGGAATGCCGCGAAACTCACCGAGTAATTCAAAGCGTTTCGCTGTTTGCGGAAGGAAGTGTGATGTAAAACAAGTAGCAGAAGCATACATGCTCAAGAGGGATCACCCGAAATTCAAAGGCAACTGAATTTCGGCAACCGGGGCATCGAAGTCGGAATGCCGCGAAACTCATCCAGTCAAAGCGTTATGCCCTTTGCGGAAGGAAGTGTGCTGTAAAAACAAGTAGCAGAAGCATACATGCTCAAGAGGGATCACCCGAAATTCAAAGGCAACTGAATTTCGGCAACCAGGGCATCGAAGTCAGAATGCCGCGAAAACTCATCCTGTCAAAGCGTTTGGCCATTTGCGGAAGAATTCTGATGTAGAACAAGTAGCAGAAGAATACATGCTTAAGAGGGATCACCCGAAATTCAAAGGCAACTAAATTTTGGCAACCAGGGCATCGAAGTCGGAATGCCGCGAAACTCATCCAGTCAAAGCGTTACGCCCTTTGTGGAAGGAAGTTTGATGTAGAACAAGTAGAAGAAGCATACATGCTCAAGAGGGATGACCCGAAATTCAAAGGCAACTGAATTTCGGCAACCGGGGCATCGAAGTCGGAATGCCGCGAAACTCATCCAGTCAAAGCGTTACGCCCTTTGCGGAAGGAAGTGTGGTGTAGAACAAGTAGCAGAAGCATACATGCTCAAGAGGGATCACCCGAAATTCAAAGGCAACTGAATTTCGGCAACCGGGGCATCGAAGTCGGAATACCGCGAAACTCATCCAGTCATAGTGTTACGACCTTTGCGGAAGGAAGTATGGTGTAGAAACGAGTAGCAGAAGCATACATGCTCAAGAGGGATCACCCGAAATTCAAAGGAAACTAAATTTCAGCAACAGGGGAATCCAAGTCGGAATGCCGTGAAACTCACCGAGTCAAAGCGTTACGCAGTTTGCGGAACGAAGTGTGATGTAAAACAAGTAGCAGAAGCGTATATGCTCAAAGAGGGATCACCCGAAATTCAAAGGCAACTGAATTTCGGCAACTGGGGAATCAAAGTCGGAATGCCGCGAAACTCACCGAGTCAAAGCGTTTCGCCGTTTGCGGAAGAAGTCTGATGTGGAACAAGTAGAAGTAGCATACGTGCTCAAGAGGGATCACCCGAAATTCAAAGGCAAGTGAATTGCGGCAACCGGGGTATCAAAGTCGGAATGCCACAAAACTCACCGAGTCAAAGCGTTTCGCCGTTTGCGGAAGAAGTCTGATGTGGAACAAGTAGCAGTAGCATACATGCTCAAGAGGGATCACCCGAAATTCAAAGGCAAGTGAATTTCGGCAACCGGGGAATCAAAGTCGGAATGCCGCAAAACTCACCGAGTCAAAGCGTTTCGCCGTTTGCGGAAGAAGTCTGATGTGGAACAAGTAGCAGTAGCATACATGCTCAAGAGGGATCACCCGAAATTCAAAGGCAACTGAATTTCGGCAACCGGGGCATCGAAGTCGGAATGTCGCGAAACTCACCGAGTCAAAGCGTTTCACCGTTTGTGGAAGTCTGATGTGGAACAAGTAGCAGAAGCATACATGCTCAAGAGGGATCACCCGAAATTCAAAGGGAACTGAATTTAGGCTATCGGGGAATCGAAGTCGGAATGCCGCGAAACTGATCGAGTCAAAGCGTTTCGCAGTTTGCGGAACAAGTCTGATGTGGAAGAAGTAGCAGACGCATACATGCTCAAGATGTATCACCCGAAATTCAAAGAAAACCGAATTTCGGCAACCGGGGCATAGAAGTCGGAATGTCGCGAAACTCACCGAGTCAAAGAGTCTTGCCATTTGCGGAAGAAGTCTGATGTGGAACAAGTAGCAGAAGCTTACATGCTCAAGAGGAATCACCCGAAATTCAAAGGCAACTGAATTTCGGCAACCGGGGCATCAAAGTCGGAATGCCGCTAAACTCACCAAGTCTAAGCATTTCGCCGTTTGCGGAAGAAGTCTGATGTGGAACAAGTAGCAGTAGCATACATGCTCAAGAGGGATCCCCGAAATTCTAAGGCAAGTGAATTTCGTCAACCGGGGAATCAAAGTCGGAATGTCGCGAAACACACCGAGTCAAAGCATCTCGCCGTTTGCGGAAGAAGTCTGATCTGGAACAAGTAGCAGAAGCATACATGCTCAGGAGGGATCAACCGAAATTCAAAGGCAACTGAATTTCGGCAACCGGGGCATCGAAGTCGGAATGTCGCGAAACTCACCGAGTCAAACCGTTTCGCCGTTTGTGGAAGAAGTCTGATGTGGAACAAGTAGCAGAAGCATACATGCTCAGGAGGGATCACCCGAAATTCAAAGGCAACTGAATTTCGGCAACCGGGGAATCGAAGTCGGAATGCTGGAAACTCACCGAGTCAAAGCGTTTCGCCGTTTGTGGAAGAAGTCTGATGTGGAACAAGTAGCTGAAGCATACATGCTAAAGAGGGATCACCCGAAATTCTAAGGCAACTGAATTTCGGCAACCGGGGAATTAAAGTCGGAATGCCGCGAAACTCACCGAGTCTAAGCGTTTCGCCGATTGCGGAACAAGTCTGATGTGGAACAAGTAGCAGAAGCATACATGCTCAAGAGGGATCACCCGAAATTCTAAGGCAAGTGAATTTCGTCAACCGGGGAATCAAAGTCGGAATGTCGCGAAACTCACCGAGTCAAAGCATCTCGCCGTTTGCGGAAGAAGTCTGATCTGGAACAAGTAGCAGAAGCATACATGCTCAGGAGGGATCACCCGAAATTCAAAGGCAAGTGAATTTCGGCAACCGGGGAATCGAATCGGAATGCCGCGAAACTCACTGAGTCAAAGCGTTTCGCCGTTTGCGGAAGAAGTCTGATGTGGAACAAGTAGCAGAAGCATACATGCTCAAGAGGGATCACCCGAAATTCAAAGGCAACTGAATTTCGGCAACCGGGGAATCGAAGTGGGCATGCCGTGAAACTCACGGAGTCAAAGCGTTTCGCCGTTTGCGGAAGAAGTCTGATCTGGAACAAGTAGCAGAAGCATACATGCTCAAGAGGGATCACCCGAAATTCAAAGGCAACTGAATTTCGGCAACCGGGGCATCGAAGTCGGAATGCCGCGAAACTCACCGAGTCAAAGCGTTGCGCCGTTTCCGGAAGAAGTCTGATGTGGAACAAGTAGCAGGCGCACACATGCTCAAGAGGTATCACCCGAAATTCAAAGAAAACAGAATTTCGGCAACCGGGGCATAGAAGTCGGAATGTCGCGAAACTCACCGAGTCAAAGAGTCTTGCCATTTGCGGAAGAAGTTTGATGTGGAACAAGTCGCAGAAGCATACATGCTCAAGAGGGATCACCCGAAATTCAAAGGCAATTGAATTTCGGCAACCGGGGAATCGAAGTCGGAATGCCGCGAAACTCACCGAGTCAAAGCGTCTTGCCGTTTGCGGAAGAAGTCTGATCTGGAACAAGTAGCAGAAGCATACATGCTCAGGAGGGATCACCCGAAATTCAAAGGCAAGTGAATTTCGGCAACCGGGGAATCTAATCGGAATGCCGCGAAACTCACTGAGTCAAAGCGTTTCGCCGTTTGCGGAAGAAGTCTGATGTTGAACAAGTAGCAGAAGCATACATGCTCAAGAGGGATCACCCGAAATTCAAAGGCAACTGAATTTCGGCAACCGGGACATCCAAGTCAGAATGCCGCGAAACTCACCGAGTCAAAGCGTTTCGCCGTTTGCGGAACAAGTCTGATGTGGAACAAGTAGCAGTAGCATACATGCTCAAGAGGGATCCCCGAAATTCAAAGGCAAGTGAATTTCGTCAACCGGGGAATCAAAGTCGGAATGTCGCGAAACTCATCGAGTCAAAGCGTGTTGCCCTTTGCGGAAGAAGTCTGATGTGGAACGAGTTGCAGAAGCATACATGCTCAAGAGGGATCACCCGAAATTCAAAGGCAACTGAATTTCGGCAACCGGGGCATCGAAGTCGGAATGTCGCGAAACTCGCCGAGTCAAAGCGCTTTGCCATTTGCGAAAGAAGTCTGATGTGGAACAAGTCGCAGAAGCATACATGCGCAAGAGGGATCACCCGAAATTCAAGGGCAACTGAATTTCGGCAACCGGGGAATCTAAGTCGGAATGTCGCGAAACACACCGAGTCAAAGCATCTCGCCGTTTGCGGAAGAAGTCTGATGTGGAACAAGTAGCAGTAGCATACATGCTCAAGAGGGATCCCCGAAATTTCAAAGGCAAGTGAATTTCGTCAACCGGGGAATCAAAGTCGGAATGTCGCGAAACTCACCGAGTCAAAGCATCTCGCCGTTTGCGGAAGAAGTCTGATCTGGAACAAGTAGCAGAAGCATACATGCTCAGGAGGGATCACCCGAAATTCAAAGGCAAGTGAATTTCAGCAACTGGGGAATCTAATCGGAATGCCGCGAAACTCACTGAGTCAAAGCGTTTCGCCGTTTGCGGAAGAAGTCTGATGTGGAACAAGTAGCAGAAGCATACATGCTCAAGAGGGATCACCCGAAATTCAAAGGCAACTGAATTTCGGCAACCGGGACATCCAAGTCAGAATGCCGAGAAACTCACCGAGTCAAAGCGTTTCGCCGTTTGCGGAACAAGTCTGATGTGGAACAAGTAGCAGTAGCATACATGCTCAAGAGGGATCACCCGAAATTCAAAGGCAACTGAATTTCGTCAACCGGGGAATCAAAGTCGGAATGTCGCGAAACTCACGGAGTCAAAGCGTTTTGCCCTTTGCGGAAGAAGTCTGATGTGGAACGAGTAGCAGAAGCATACATGCTCAAGAGGGATCACCCGAAATTCAAAGGCAACTGAATTTCAGCAACCGGGGAATCGAAGTTGGCATGCCGCGAAACTCACGGAGTCAAAGCGTTTCGCCGTTTGCGGAAGAAGTCTGATGTGGAACAAGTAGCAGTAAGCATACATGCTCAAGAGGGATCACCCGAAATTCAAAGGCAACTGAATTTCGGCAACCGGGGCATCGAAGTCGGAATGTCGCGAAACTCACCGAGTCAAAGCGTTTCACCGTTTGTGGAAGAAGTCTGATGTGGAACAAGTAGCAGAAGCATACATGCTCAAGAGGGATCACCCGAAATTCAAAGGCAACTGAATTTCGGCAACCGGGGAATCGAAGTCGGAATGCTGGAAACTCACCGAGTCAAAGTGTTTCGCCGTTTGCGGAAGAAGTCTGATGTGGAACAAGTAGCTGAAGCATACATGCTAAAGAGGGATCACCCGAAATTCTAAGGCAACTGAATTTCGGCAACCGGGAATTAAAGTCGGAATGCCGCGAAACTCACCGAGTCTAAGCGTTTCGCCGATTGCGGAACAAGTCTGATGTGGAACAAGTAGCAGAAGCATACATGCTCATTAGGGATCACCCGAAATTCAAAGGGAACTGAATTTAGGCTATCGGGGAATCGAAGTCGGAATGCCGCGAAACTGATCGAGTCAAAGCGTTTCGCAGTTTGCGGAACAAGTCTGATGTGGAAGACGTAGCAGACGCATACATGCTCAAGATGTATCACCCGAAATTCAAAGAAAACAGAATTTCGGCAACCGGGGCATAGAAGTCGGAATGTCGCGAAACTCACCGAGTCAAAGAGTCTTGCCATTTGCGGAAGAAGTCTGATGTGGAACAAGTAGCAGAAGCTTACATGCTCAAGAGGAATCACCCGAAATTCAAAGGCAACTGAATTTCGGCAACCGGGGCATCAAAGTCGGAATGCCGCTAAACTCACCAAGTCTAAGCATTTCGCCGTTTGCGGAAGAAGTCTGATGTGGAACAAGTAGCAGTAGCATACATGCTCAAGAGGGATCCCCGAAATTCAAAGGCAAGTGAATTTCGTCAACCGGGGAATCAAAGTCGGAATGTCGCGAAACTCACCGAGTCAAAGCATCTCGCCGTTTGCGGAAGAAGTCTGATCTGGAACAAGTAGCAGAAGCATACATGCTCAGGAGGGATCACCCGAAATTCAAAGGCAACTGAATTTCGGCAACCGGGGCATCGAAGTCGGAATGTCGCGAAACTCACCGAGTCAAAGCGTTTCGCCGTTTGTGGAAGAAGTCTGATGTGGAACAAGTAGCAGAAGCATACATGCTCAAGAGGGATCACCCGAAATTCAAAGGCAACTGAATTTCGGCAACCGGGGAATCGAAGTCGGAATGCTGGAAACTCACCGAGTCAAAGCGTTTCGCCGTTTGTGGAAGAAGTCTGATGTGGAACAAGTAGCTGAAGCATACATGCTAAAGAGGGATCACCCGAAATTCTAAGGCAACTGAATTTCGGCAACCGGGGAATTAAAGTCGGAATGCCGCGAAACTCACCGAGTCTAAGCGTTTCGCCGATTGCGGAACAAGTCTGATGTGGAACAAGTAGCAGAAGCATACATGCTCAAGAGGGATCACCCGAAATTCTAAGGCAAGTGAATTTCGTCAACCGGGGAATCAAAGTCGGAATGTCGCGAAACTCACCGAGTCAAAGCATCTCGCCGTTTGCGGAAGAAGTCTGATCTGGAACAAGTAGCAGAAGCATACATGCTCAGGAGGGATCACCCGAAATTCAAAGGCAAGTGAATTTCGGCAACCGGGAAATCGAATCGGAATGCCGCGAAACTCACTGAGTCAAAGCGTTTCGCCGTTTGCGGAAGAAGTCTGATGTGGAACAAGTAGCAGAAGCATACATGCTCAAGAGGGATCACCCGAAATTCAAAGGCAACTGAATTTCGGCAACCGGGGCATCCAAGTCAGAATGCCGCGAAACTCACCGAGTCAAAGCGTTTCGCCGTTTGCGGAAGAAGTCTGATGTGGAACAAGTAGCAGTAGCATACATGCTCAAGAGGGATCCCCGAAATTCAAAGGCAAGTGAATTTCGTCAACCGGGGAATCAAAGTCGGAATGTCGCGAAACTCACCGAGTCAAAGCGTTTTGCCCTTTGCGGAAGAAGTCTGATGTGGAACAAGTCGCAGAAGCATACATGCTCAAGAGGGATCACCCGAAATTCAAAGGCAACTGAATTTCGGCAACCGGGGCATCGAAGTCGGAATGTCGCGAAACTCACCGAGTCAAAGCGTTTTGCCATTTGCGAAAGAAGTCTGATGTGGAACAAGTCGCAGAAGCATACATGCTCAAGAGGGAACACCCGAAATTCGAAGGCAACTGAATTTCGGCAATCGGGGAATCGAAGTCGGAATGCTGGAAACTCACCGAGTCAAAGCGTTTCGCCGTTTGCGGAAGAAGTCTGATGTGGAACAAGTAGCAGAAGCATACATGCTCAAGAGGGATCACCCGAAATTCAAAGGCAACTGAATTTCGGCAACCGGGGAATCTAAGTCGGAAAGCCGCGAAACTCACCGAGTCAAAGCGTTTCACCGTTTGCGGACGAAGTCTGATGTGGAACAAGTAGCAGAAGCATACATGCTAAAGAGGGATCACTCAAAATTCAAAGGCAACTGAATTTCAGCAACCGGGGAATCGAAGTTGGCATGCCGCGAAACTCATGGAGTCAAAGCGTTTCGCCGTTTGCGGAAGAAGTCTGATGTGGAACAAGTATCAGCAGCATACATGCTCAAGAGGGATCACCCGAAATTCAAAGGCAACTGAATTTCGGCAACCGGGGCATCGAAGTCGGAATGTCGCGAAACTCACCGAGTCAAAGCATTTCGCCATTTGCGGAAGAACTCTGATCTGGAACAAGTAGCAGAAGCATACATGCTCAGGAGGGATCACCCGAAATTCAAAGGCAACTGAATTTCAGCAATCGGGGAATCTAAGTCGGAATGCCGCGAAACTCACCGAGTCAAGGCGTTTCGCCGTTTGTGGATGAAGTCTGATGTGGAACAAGTAGCGGAAGCATACATACTCAAGAGGGATCACATGAAATTCAAAGGCAACTGAATTTCGTCAACCGGAGCATAGAAGTCGGAATGTCGCGAAACTCAATGAGTCAAAGCGTTTCGCCGTTTGTGGAAGAAGTCTGATGTGGAACAAGTAGCAAAAGCATACATGCTCAAGAGGGATCACCCAAAATTCAAAGGCAACTGAATTTCGGCAACCGGGGAATCGAAGTCGGAATGCTGGAAACTCACCGAGTCAAAGCGTTTCGCCGTTTGCGGAAGAAGTCTGATGTGGAACAAGTAGCAGAAGCATACATGCTAAAGAGGGATCACCCGAAATTATAAGGCAACTGAATTTCGGCAATCGGAGAATCAAAGTCGGAATGCCGCGAAACTCACCAAGTCTAAGCGTTTCGCCGATTGCGGAAGAAGTCTGATGTGGAGCAAGTAGCAGAAGCATACATGCTCAAGAGGGATCACCCGAAATTCAAAGGGAACTGAATTTAGGCTATCGGGGAATCGAAGTCGGAATGCCGCGAAACTGATCGAGTCAAAGCGTTTCCCAGTTTGCGGAAAAAGTCTGATGTGGAACAAGTAGCAGACGCATACATGCTCAAGATGTATCACCCGAAATTGAAAGAAAACAGAATTTCGGCAACCTGGGCATAGAAGTCGGAATGTCACGAAACTCACCGACTCAAAGAGTCTTGCCATTTGCGGAAGAAGTCTGATGTGGAACAAGTCGCAGAAGCATACATGCTCAAGAGGGATCCCCGAAATTCAAAGGCAAGTGAATTTCGTCAACCGGGGAATCAAAGTCGGAATGTCGGGAAACTCACCGAGTCAAAGTGTTTTGACCTTTGCGGAAGAAGTCTGATGTGGAACGAGTTGCAGAAGCATACATGCTCAAGAGGGATCACCCGAAATTCAAAGGCAACTGAATTTCGGCAACCGGGGCATCGAAGTCGGAATGTCGCGAAACTCACCGAGTCAAAGCGTTTTGCCATTTGCGAAACAAGTCTGATGTGGAACAAGTCGCAGAAGCATACATGCGCAAGAGGGATCACCTGAAATTCAAAGACAACTGAATTTCGGCAACCGGGGAATCTAAGTCGGAAAGCCGCGAAAGTCACCGAGTCAAAGCGTTTCACCGTTTGCGGACGAAGTCTGATGTGGAACAAGTAGCAGAAGCATACATGCTAAAGAGGGATCACCCGAAATTCAAAGGCAACTGAATTTCGGCAACCGGGGAATCGAAGTTGGCATGCCGCGAAACTCACGGAGTCAAAGCGTTTCGCCGTTTGCGGAAGAAGTCTGATGTGGAACAAGTAGCAGAAGCATACATGCTCAAGAGGGATCACCCGAAATTCAAAGGCAACTGAATTTCGGCAACCGGGGCATCGAAGTCGGAATGTCGCGAAACTCACCGAGTCAAAGCATTTCGCCGTTTGCGGAAGAAGTCTGATCTGGAACAAGTAGCAGAAGCATACATGCTCAGGAGGGATCACCCGAAATTCAAAGGCAACTGAATTTCGGCAACCGGGGAATCTAAGTCGGAATGCCGCGAAACTCATCGAGTCAAGGCGTTTCACCGTTTGTGGATGAAGTCTGATGTGGAACAAGTAGCAGAAGCATACATACTCAAGAGGGATCACACAAAAATTCAAAAGCAACTGAATTTCGTCAACCGGAGCATAGAAGTCGGAATGTCGTGAAACTCACTGAGTCAAAGCGTTTCGCCGTTTGTGGAAGAAGTCTGATGTGGAACAAGTAGCAGAAGCATACATGCTCAAGAGGGATCACACGAAATTCGAAGGCAACTGAATTTCGGCAATCGGGGAATCGAAGTCGGAATGCCGCGAAACTCACCGAGTCAAAGCGTTTCGCCATTTGCGGAAGAAGTCTGATGTGGAACAAGTAGCAGAAGCATACATGCTAAAGAGGGATCACCCGAAATTCTAAGGCAACTGAATTTCGGCAATCGGAGAATCGAAGGCGGAATGCCGCGAAACTGATCGAGTCAAAGCGTTTCGCAGTTTGCGGAAAAAGTCTGAGCTGGAGCAAGTAGCAGACGCATACATGCCCAAGATGTATCACCCAAAATTCAAAGAAAACAGAATTTCGGCAACCGGGGCATAGAAGTCGGAATGTCGCGAAACTCACTGAGTCAAAGAGTCTTGCCATTTGCGGAAGAAGTCTGATGTGGAACAAGTCGCAGAAGCATACATGCTCAAGAGGGATCACCCGAAATTCGAAGGCAACTGAATTTCGGCAACCGGGGAATCGAAGTCGGAATGCCGCGAAACTCACCGATTCAAAGCGTTTCGCCGTTTGCGGAAGAAGTCTGATGTGGAACAAGTAGCAGAAGCTTACATGCTCAAGAGGAATCACCCGAAATTCAAAGGCAACTGAATTTAGGCAGTCGGGGCATAGAAGTCGGAATGGCGCGAAACTCACCGAGTCAAAGCGTCTCGCCGTTTGCGGAAGAAGTCTGATCTGGAACAAGTAGCAGAAGCATACATGCTCAAGAGGGATCACCCGAAATTCAAAGGCAACTGAATTTTGGCAACCGGGGAATCAAAGTCCGAATGTCGCGAAACTCACCGAGTCAAAGCGTTTTGCCCTTTGCGGAAGAAGTCTGATGTGGAACAAGTCGCAGAAGCATACATGCTCAAGAGGGATCACCTGAAATTCAAAGGCAACTGAATTTCGACAACCGGGGCATCGAAGTCGGAATGTCACGAAACTCACCGAGTCAAAGCGTTTCGCCGTTTGCGGAAGAAGTCTGATGTGGATCAAGAAGCAGAAGCATACATGCTCAAGAGGGATCACCCGAAATTCAAAGGCAACTGAATTTCGGCAACAGAGGAATCGAAGTTGGAATGCCGCGAAACTCACTGAGTCAAAGCATTTCGCCGTTTGCGGAAGAAGTCTGATGTGGAACGTGTAGCAGAAGCTTACATGCTCAAGAGTAATCACCCGAAATTCAAAGGCAAATGAATTTCGGCAACCGGGGAATCAAAGTCGGAATGTCGCGAAACTCACCGAGTCAAAGCGTTTTGGCATTTGCCAAAGAAGTCTGATGGGGAACAAGTCGCAGAAGCATACATGCTCAAGAGGGATCACCCGAAATTCGAAGGCAACTGAATTTCGGCAACCGGGGAATCTAAGTCGGAAAGTCGCGAAAGTCACCGAGTCAAAGCGTTTCACCGTTTGCAGACGAAGTCTGATGTGGAACAAATAGCAGTAGCATACATGCTCAAGAGGGATCACCCGAAATTCAAAGGCAAATGAATTTCGGCAACCGGGGAATCAAAGTCGGAATGTCGCGAAACTCACCGAGTCAAAGCGTTTTGGCATTTGCCAAAGAAGTCTGATGGGGAACAAGTCGCAGAAGCATACATGCTCAAGAGGGATCACCCGAAATTCGAAGGCAACTGAATTTCGGCAACCGGGGAATCTAAGTCGGAAAGTCGCGAAAGTCACCGAGTCAAAGCGTTTCACCGTTTGCAGACGAAGTCTGATGTGGAACAAGTAGCAGAAGCATACATGCTAAAGAGGGATCACCCGAAATTCTAAGGCAACTGAATTTCGGCAACCGGGGAATCAAAGTCGGAATGTCGCGAAACTCACCGAGCCAAAGCGTTTCGCCGTTTGCGGAAGAATTCTGATGTGGATGAAGAAGCAGAAGCATACATGCTCAAGAGGGATCACACGAAATTCAAAGGCAACTGAATTTCGGCAACCGGGGCATAGAAGTCGGAATGTCGCGAAACTCACCGAGTCAAAGCGTTTCGCCGTTTGCGGAAGAAGTCTGATGTGGAACAAGTAGCAGTAGCATACATGCTCAAGAGGGATCACCCGAAATTCAAAGGCAAGTGAATTTCGGCAACCGGGGAATCAAAGTCGGAATGCCGCGAAACTCACCGAGTCAAAGCGTTTCGCCGTTTGCGGAAGAAGTCTGATGTGGAACAAGTAGCAGTAGCATACATGCTGAAGAGGGATCATCCGAAATTCAAAGGCAAATGAATTTCGGCAACCGGGGAATCAAAGTCGGAATGTCGCGAAACTCACCGAGTCAAAGCTTTTTGCCCTTTGCGGAAGAAGTCTGATGTGGAACAAGTCGCAGAAGTATACATGCTCAAGAGGGATCACCCGAAATTCAAAGGCAACTGAATTTCGGCAACCGGGGAATCGAAGTCAGAATGCCGTGAAAGTCACCGAGTCAAAGCGTTGCGCCGATTGCGGAAGAAGTCTGATGTGGAACAAGTAGCAGAAGCAAACATGCTCAAGAGGGAACATTCGAAATTCAAAGGCAACTCACTTTCGGCGACCGGGGCATCGAAGTCGGAATGCCGCGAAACTCACCGAGTCAAAGCGTTTCGCCGTTTGAGGAAGAAGTCTGATGTGGAGCAAGTAGAAGTAGCATACATGCTCAAGAGGGAAACCCGAAATTCAAAGGCAAGTGAATTTCGTCAACCGGGGAATCAAAGTCAGAATGTCGCGAAACTCACCGAGTCAAAGCGTTTTGCCCTTTGCGGAAGAAGTCTGATGTGGAACAAGTCGCAGAAGCATACATGCTCAAGAGGGATCACCCGAAAATTCAAAGGCAACTGAATTTCGGCAACCGGGGCATCGAAGTCGGAATGTCGCGAAACTCACCGAGTCAAAGCGTTTTGCCATTTGCGAAAGAAGTCTGATGGGGAACAAGTCGCAGAAGCATACATGCTCAAGAGGGATCACCCGAAATTCAAAGGCAACTGAATTTCGGCAACCGGGGAATCTAAGTCGGAAAGCCGCGAAAGTCACCGAGTCAAAGCGTTTCACCGTTTGCGGACGAAGTCTGATGTGGAACAAGTAGCAGAAGCATACATGCTAAAGAGGGATCACCCGAAATTCTAAGGCAACTGAATTTCGGCAACCGGGGAATCAAAGTCGGAATGTCGCGAAACTCACCGAGTCAAAGCGTTTCGCCGTTTGCGGAAGAAGTCTGATGTGGATCAAGAAGCAGAAGCATACATGCTCAAGAGGGATCACACGAAATTCAAAGGCAACTGAATTTCGGCAACCGGGGCATAGAAGTCGGAATGTCGCGAAACTCACCGAGTCAAAGCGTTTCGCCGTTTGCGGAAGAAGTCTGATGTGGAACAAGTAGCAGTAGCATACATGCTCAAGAGGGATCACCCGAAATTCAAAGGCAAGTGAATTTCGGCAACCGGGGAATCAAAGTCGGAATGCCGCGAAACTCACCGAGTCAAAGCGTTTTGCCGTTTGCGGAAGAAGTCTGATGTGGAACAAGTAGCAGTAGCATACATGCTCAAGAGGGATCACCCGAAATTCAAAGGCAAATGAATTTCGGCAACCGGGGAATCAAAGTCGGAATGTCGCGAAACTCACCGAGTCAAAGCGTTTTGCCATTTGCGAAAGAAGTCTGATGGGGAACAAGTCGCAGAAGCATACATGCTCAAGAGGGATCACCCGAAATTCAAAGGCAACTGAATTTCGGCAACCGGGGAATCTAAGTCGGAAAGCCGCGAAAGTCACCGAGTCAAAGCGTTTCACCGTTTGCGGACGAAGTCTGATGTGGAACAAGTAGCAGAAGCATACATGCTAAAGAGGGATCACCCGAAATTCTAAGGCAACTGAATTTCGGCAACCGGGGAATCAAAGTCGGAATGCCGCGAAACTCACCGAGTCAAAGCGTTTCGCCGTTTGCGGAAGAAGTCTGATGTGGAACAAGTAGCAGTAGCATACATGCTCAAGAGGGATCACCCGAAATTCAAAGGCAAATGAATTTCGGCAACCGGGGAATCAAAGGCGGAATGTCGCGAAACTCACCGAGTCAAAGCGTTTTGCCCTTTGCTGAAGAAGTCTGATGTGGAAAAAGTCGCAGAAGTATACATGCTCAAGAGGGATCACCCGAAATTCAAAGGCAACTGAATTTCGGCAACCGGGGAATCGAAGTCAGAATGCCGTGAAAGTCACCGTGTCAAAGCGTTGCGCCGATTGCGGAAGAAGTCTGATGTGGAACAAGTAGCAGAAGTAAACATGCTCAAGAGGGAACATTCGAAATTCAAAGGCAACTGAATTTCGGCAACCGGGGCATCGAAGTCGGAATGCCGCGAAACTCACCGAGTCAAAGCGTTTCGCCGTTTGCGGAAGAAGTCTGATGTGGAACAAGTAGCAGTAGCAATACATGCTCAAGAGGGATCCCCGAAATTCAAAGGCAAGTGAATTTCGTCAACCGGGGAATCAAAGTCGGAATGGCGCGAAACTCACCGAGTCAAAGCGTTTTGCCATTTCCGAAAGAAGTCTGATGTGGAACAAGTCGCAGAAGCATACATGCTCAAGAGGAATCAGCCGAAATTCAAAGGCAACTAAATTTCGGCAAACGGGGCATCGAAGTCGGAATGTCGCGAAACTCACCGAGTCAAAGCATTTCGCCGTTTGCGGAAGAAGTCTGATCTGGAACAAGTAGCAGAAGCATACATGCTCAAGAGGGATCACACGAAATTCAAAGGCAACTGAATTTCGTCAACCGGGGCATAGAAGTCGGAATGTCGCGAAACTCACGGAGTCAAAGCGTTTCGCCGTTTGTGGAAGAAGTCTGATGTGGAACAAGTAGCAGAAGCATACATGCTCAAGAGGGATCACCCGAAATTCAAAGGCAACTGAATTTCGGCAACCGGGGAATCGAAGTCGGAATGCCACGAAACTCACCGAGTCAAAGCGTTTCGCCGTTTGCGGAAAAAGTCTGATGTGGAACAAGTAACAGAAGCATACATGCTAAAGAGGGATCACCAGAAATTCTAAGGCAACTGAATTTCGGCAATCAGAGAATCGAAGTCGGAATGCCGCGAAACTCACCGAGTCTAAGCGTTTTGCCGATTGAGGAAGAAGTCTGATGTGGAACAAGTAGCAGAAGCATACATGCTCAAGAGGGATCACCCGCAATTCAAAGGGAACTGAATTTAGGCTATCGGGGAATCGAATCGGAATGTCGCGAAACTCACGGAGTCCAAGCGTTTCGCCGTTTGCGGAAGAAGTCTGATGTGGAACAAGTAGCCGAAGCATACATGCTCAAGAGGGATCACCCGAAATTCAAAGGCAACTGAATTTCGGCAACCGGGGCATCGAAGTCGGAATGCCGCGAAACTCACCGACTCAAAGCGTTTCGCCGTTTGCGGAAGAAGTCTGATGTGGAACAAGTAGCAGTAGCATACATGCTCAAGAGGGATCCCTGAAATTCAAAGGCAAGTGAATTTCGTCAACCGGGGAATCAAAGTCGGAATGTCGCGAAACTCACCGAGTCAAAGCGTTTTGCCATTTGCGAAAGAAGTCTGATGTGGAACAAGTCGCAGAAGCATACATGCTCAAGAGGGATCACCCGAAATTCAAAGGCAACTGAATTTCGGCAACCAGGGAATCTAAGTCGGAAAGCCGCGAAAGTCACCGAGTCAAAGCGTTTCCCCGTTTGCGGACGAAGTGTGATGTGGAACAAGTAGCAGAAGCATACATGCTCAAGAGGGATCACCCAAAATTCAAAGGCAACTGAATTTCGGCAACCGGGGAATCGAAGTCGGAATGCCACGAAACTCACCGAGTCAAAGCGTTTCTCCGTTTGCGAAAGAAGTCTGATCTGGAACAAGTTGCGAAAGCATACATGCTCAAGAGGGATCACCCGAAATTCAAAGGCAACTGAATTTCGGCAACTGGGGAATCGAAGTCGGAATGCCGCGAAACTCACCGAGTCAAATTGTTGCGCCGTTTGCAGAAGAAGTCTGATGTGGAACAAGTAGCAGAAGCATACATGCTCAAGAGGGATCACCCGAAATTCAAAGGCAACTGAATTTCGGCAACCGGGGCATAGAAGTCTAAAGGGCGCGAAACTCACCGAGTCAAAGCGTTTCGCCGTTTGCGGAAGAAGTCTGATGTGGAACAAGTAACAGAAGCATACATGCTCAAGAGGGATCACCGCAAATTCAAAGCCAACTGAATTTCGGGAACCTGGGAATCGAAGTCTGAATGTTGCGAAACTCACCGAGTCAAAGCATTTTGCCCTTTGCGGAAGAGGTCTGATGTGGAACAAGTCGCAGAAGCATACATGCTCAAGAGGGATCACCCGAAATTCAAAGGCAACTGAATTTCGGCAACCGGGGAATCGAAGTCGGAATGCCGCGAAACTCACCGAGTCAAAGTGTTTCTCCGTTTGCGGAAGAAGTGTGATCTGGAACAAGTAGCAGAAGCATACATGCTCAAGAGGGATCACACAAAATTCAAAGGCAACTGAATTTCGGCAACCGGGGCATCGAAGGCGGAATGTCGCGAAACTCACCGAGTCAAAGCGTTTCGCCGTTTGCGGAAGAAGTCTGATGTGGAACAAGTAGCAGTAGCATACATGCTCAAGAGGGATCACTCGAAATTCAAAGGCAAGTGAATTTCGGCAACCAGGGAATCAAAGTCGAAATGCCGCGAAACTCACCGAGTCAAAGCGTTTCGCCATTTGCGGAAGAAGTCTGATGTGGAACAAGTAGCAGTAGCATATATGCTCAAGAGGGATCACCCGAAATTCAAAGGCAACTGAATTTCGGCAACCGGGGCATTGAAGTCGGAATGTCGCGAAACGCACCGAGTCAAAGCATTTCACCGTTTGCGGAAGAAGTCTGATCTGGAACAAGTAGCAGAAGCATACATGCTCAGGAGGGATCACCCGAAATTCAAAGGCAACTGAATTTCGGCAACCGGGGAATCTAAGTCGGAATGCCGCGAAACTCTCCGAGTCAAGGCGTTTCGCCGTTTGTGGAAGAAGTCTGATGTGGAACAAGTAGCAGAAGCATACATGCTCAGGAGGGATCACCCGAAATTCAAAAGCAACTGAATTTCGGCAACCGGGGAATCGAAGTAGGAATGCCGCGAAACTCACCGAGTCAACGCGTTTCGCCGTTTGCGGAAGAAGTCTGATGTGGAACAAGTAGCAGAAGCATACATGCTAAAGAGGGATCACCCGAAATTCTAAGGCAACTGAATTTCGGCAATCGGAGAATCAAAGTTGGAATGCCGCGAAACTCACCGAGTCTAAGCGTTTCGTCGATTGCGGAAGAAGTCTGATGTGGAACAAGTAGCAGAAGCATACATGCTCAAGAGGGATCACTCGAAATTCAAAGGGAACTGAAATTAGACTATCGAGGAATCGAAGTCGGAATGCCGCGAAACTGATCGAGTCAAAGCGTTTCGCAGTTTGCGGAAAAAGTCTGATGTGGAACAAGTAGCAGACGTATACATGCTCAAGAGGTATCACCCGAAATTCAAAGGCAACTGAATTTCGGCAACTGGGGCTTTAAAGTAGGAATGGCGTGAAACTCACCGAGTCAAAGCGTTTCGTAGTTTGGGGAAGAAGTCTGATGTGGAACAAGTAGCAGAAGCATACATGCTCAAGAGGGATTACCCGAATTTCAAAGGCAACTGAATTTCGGCAACCGGGGAATCGAAGTCGGAATGCCGCGAAACTCACCGAGTCAAAGCGTTTCGCCGTTTGCGGAAGAAGTCTGATGTGGAACAAGTAGCAGAAGCATACATGCTAAAGAGGGATCACCCGAAATTCTAAGGCAACTGAATTTCGGCAATCGGAGAATCAAAGTTGGAATGCCGCGAAACTCACCGAGTCTAAGCGTTTCGTCGATTGCGGAAGAAGTCTGATGTGGAACAAGTAGCAGAAGCATACATGCTCAAGAGGGATCACTCGAAATTCAAAGGGAACTGAAATTAGACTATCGAGGAATCGAAGTCGGAATGCCGCGAAACTGATCGAGTCAAAGCGTTTCGCAGTTTGCGGAAAAAGTCTGATGTGGAACAAGTAGCAGACGTATACATGCTCAAGAGGTATCACCCGAAATTCAAAGGCAACTGAATTTCGGCAACTGGGGCTTTAAAGTAGGAATGGCGTGAAACTCACCGAGTCAAAGCGTTTCGTAGTTTGGGGAAGAAGTCTGATGTGGAACAAGTAGCAGAAGCATACATGCTCAAGAGGGATTACCCGAATTTCAAAGGCAACTGAATTTCGGCAACCGGGGAATCGAAGTCGGAATGCCGCGAAACTCACCGAGTCAAAGCGTTTCGCCGTTTGCGGAAGAAGTCTGATGTGGAACAAGTAGCAGAAGCTTACATGCTCAAGAGGAATCACCCGAAATTCAAAGGCAACTGAATTTCGGCAACCGGGGCATAGAAGTCGGGATGGCGCGAAACTCACCGAGTCAAAGCGTTTCGCCATTTGCGGATGAAGTCTGATGTGAAACAAGTAGCAGAAGCATACATGCTCAAGAGGGATCACCCGAAATTCAAAGGCAAGTGAATTTCGGCAACCGGGGAATCCAAGTCGGAATGCCGCGAAACTCACCGAGTCAAAGCGTTTCGCCGTTTGCGGAAGAAGTCTGATGTGGAACAAGTGGCAGTAGCTTACATGCTCAAGAGGGATCCCCGAAATTCAAAGGCAAGTGAATTTCGTCAACCGGGGAATCAAAGTAGGAATGTCGCGAACCTCACCGAGTCAAAGCATCTCGCCGTTTGCGGAAGAAGTCTGATTTGGAACAACTAGAAGAAGCATACATGCTCAGGAGGGATCACCCGAAATTCAAAGGCAAGTGAATTTCGGTAACCTGGGAATCGAATCAGAATGCCGCGAAACTCACTGAGTCAAAGCGTTTAGCCGTTTGCGGAAGAAGTCTGATGTGGAACAAGTAGCAGAAGCATACATGCTCAAGAGGGATCACCCGAAATTCAAAGGCAACTGAATTTCGGCAACCGGGGCATCGAAGTCGGAATGCCGCGAAACTCACCGAGTCAAAGCGTTTCGCCGTTTGCGCAAGAATTCTGATGTGGAACAAGTAGCAGTAGCATACATGCTCAAGAGGGATCCCCGAAATTCAAAGGCAAGTGAATTTCGTCAACCGGGGAATCAAAGGCGGAATGTCGCGAAACTCACCTAGTCAAAGCGTTTTGCCATTTGCGAAAGAAGTCTGATGTGGAACAAGTCACAGAAGCATACATGCTCAAGAGGGATCACCCGAAATTAAAAGGCAACTGAATTTCGGCAACCGGGGAATCTAATTCGGAAAGCTGCGAAAGTCACTGAGTCAAAGCGTTTCACCGTTTGCGGACGAAGTCTGATGTGGAACAAGTAGCAGAAGCATACATGCTAAAGAAGGATCACCCGAAATTCTAAGGCAACTGAATTTCGGCAACCGGGGAATCAAAGTCGGAATGTCGCGAAACTCACCGAGTCAAAGCGTTTCGCCGTTTGCGGAAGAAGTCTGACGTGGATCAAGAAGCAGAAGCATACATGCTCAAGAGGGATGACACGACCAAAAGCTTGATGTCTTTTCCCAAGTGCAGGAGTGTCGAAGTAATAAATAACCCGGCAAGACCGGGGTCGAACCACAGAGAGGTTAATTGTATAAATTATAAATAACAAGACAACAAAACAACAACAACAATAACACTCAGTACGTGGCGTTGTTACACCTGAGAATGATCCAAAAGATCGGGTCACAGGTTTCCAGCCTATATACTGAGTTTATGAACAGATAATAATAATAATAATAATAATAATAATAACAATAATAAAGAAAAGAAGGAAGAAATTAATGAGAACTTTGAGTTGGAAGATTAATGTAAGGATTAAACAATGATAAAAACAAATGTCAAGGCTAGAGGATCCACTAACGGTACTTCAAACAAGTATAATATAAACTCTTATTACTCAATTGGAAATCACACATAAAGGAGGTTCCAATCAGATTATAAATTGTTAACATGATTACATTAGTTATCTTATTCGAATAAAGCTAATACTTGTAAATGTTGGCAGGCATTCATGATTATAACTTATGTTAACAACAAATCAAGTCCCTTTCATAGCTCAGGTGTCGGTTATACCATACAGTATGGGCTATGAAAGTACCAAGTATTTGTTGTACCAAGTGTTATACAACATAAATCTAGATTAACCATTTAACAAGCAAAGTATTAAAAGTGAACAAGATAACAAATATAAAACATGTTAGTATCCAACGTTAAGGTCCATGTTAAGTTTATATTATACTTATTCTTACACCATTAGTGTACCCTTTTCACCTTGACATAATTAACTTAGCTAAACATAATGAAAGAAAGAAACATAAATGAACAAGATAAGAACATAAATGAGAAAGAAGTTAACTAAGTAAAGGAAAGGAAATGAAGTGCATAAACTTGATATTAATGAAAGCAAAACATAAGCAATACAAAGAGAGAAAGCAAGAGCATGATCTTGATCTGGAAACCAAGATGCCTCAATACATGGTAAGTGCCTCCTTTTATAGGCCAAAATTTGGAACTATTGATTTGTTGACTAATTGATGAGTGGGTGGCCATATCTTGACTTGATAACAATCCTTATCTTTTTGTCTGAACAAGACGTCATTGCTAACATCATAATTTGCCCAGAATCCTCAGGAATGTTCTAGGAAATTGTCTCAGCTTTCCAACAAAAAAAAAGATGAGGTCATTTGGACTTCTAGAACTCAAGATATGGGCTGAACACTAAATAGTGTCTGGGCTGCAGGACAGCTTCGGACTTCTTCGTTGTTCCTATATTTTGGACTTGAAAACGGCCTTCTTAGATCTTGGTGTCCAAATGAAAGTTGTAGGCCTATGTTTTACCTTTCCATCCATATAAAATGGACCTAAATCCGAGATCTAGAGCTCCAGATATGATCCAATTACCGAGCACTGTTCCGGTTTGGACTGCACCGACATCTCTTTTCTAAGTTTGGCCATCTCTTTGTCCTTTAACTTTCAATGCTTAAACTCATCAATCAATCCTTTTATTTATGTGATAGTCCTGCATTTAAAATGAGCATTTACCATAAATTAAGGTATCTTATAATATCAAACTTGTTATTATAAAACATGCTTTAGTTAAGGAGTTATTGATACTTCAAGTGCAAAATGATGATATAAAATCTTGATAAACATGCACTTTTAAGTACTAATCACACCCCCCAACCAGCTTATTACTAGTCCCTAGTAATCTAAAGCGTTAAAATAGAGAAACAATTTGCAAGTTCCACAAAGCAAGGCATTCATCATTCAAACTTCCATTAATCTATCCAGATAAACAAACTCTCATTAAATTTATATTCCTGCTTCATACTTCGTAAACAAGATATTAATAAACCTTCTTTTTGTGTGCTCAATGAAAACATAGATGATGGGGCTTTTGTTGGAATAAAACAATATTATGTTCAAATGTTTAAGGTGAACTTCCTTGGGTTGGGATTTTTTTCTTCTTTTTTTTTTTTTTTCTTTTATTTATATACACATACAACTTAAAACACAATGTATCTTTAACCCATGTAACGAGTTTTAGGCTAATGACTCCCAAACCAGTTGGTCTTAGGGCATTAGGTGTTGAGACACCCCTACGAGCTTAACAACTCGGGTTGCAGATACTGATACGTAGATAGTGCAATGTTTGATTCCCTTAAGCTTTTCTCCTTAACCCATGTAACAAGCTTTGGGCCAATAGCTCCCAAGTCAGTTGACTTTAGGGTATTAGGTGTTAAAACACCCCTTCGGGCTTAATTGCTTAGGTTAGGGAGGCTACGAAACCAAACTTATCCACGTTTTATTATCATCAATACTATCTTTTTTTGTTTTTTTTTTGCAAATTATATACTATCCTTTTCCCTTAGTTGTTACCTTCAACAAAAGAACATAATTAATGTAATAATCCAATGTGCAACCCACAATCATATGTTAAAGTGTGTGTGTGAAAATGAAGGTTTAATAATACTTGTTAAATGAGTATAGGAGCAGAATCAAGTGATAACAATGTGAGAGTTTGTAAACCTAAATATTTCAAGAAGTATTATGATAGACCTTGGTAATGAAACTTACTAAGATGCGTCTCTAGAGTCAATAAAATTGATTTCATACTCTGCCATCCTAATAACAATTTTGTCAAATGGTTTTAATAATAGCAAAAACAGTTAGCAAGTTAGTATTTTTTTTTTTTAATTTTTTTTTAAACTACTACCCTCTCCCCCCAACCAAAACGAGACATTGTCCTCAATGTTCGAAGGTAGAAAGATAGAGTATAAAAGACATCACCTGAAACAGCGAACAATGACAAACCTGAAACACACTTAAACAAACATAAGAAGTAACAAAACAAAATAATATGCTATTAATAAAACCAAAAGACACAAGGTTTCACAGATGAAGGCTCAAATCTAATCTAAGCTTTTTACGACTTTCCTTAGTTGACCAATCTAAACGACTCATGTAGGGATCAATGACAGGGATGAAAGATTGTAGTTGGTCAATCAATTGTTCAGCAGTAGCAGCAGAGATTATGATTCGTCGTGCCGAAGATGTTAGAAATTCCTGTTCCACAGCTTGATCAAGGAAAGACAGCAACTTATCATAAAAACCATTAACATTTAACAAACCTATAGGTTTATGGTGAATGTGCAGTTGGGCCCAAGATGAAATATGAAAGATCTCTTCCAATGTGCCCAGACCACCTGGTAAGGCAATGAAGGCATCAGCATGGTTAAACATGGTATTCAGTCGGTCAGACATTGTTGGGACCTGTAGTTCCTCTCCAATTGTTTTTCCAATGATGTCCCCAGTTGCTAAAGCTTTGGGGACAACCCCCAAAACTTGACTGCCTCCTAAAAATGCAGCCATTGACACACCTCCCATTAACCCAAGGCTACCTCCCCCATACACTAAATGAATCTTTCTCTCAGCTAGTACCCGACCAAGATGATTTGCTGATTCTAAAAACTCTTTTTCTTTCCCAGAACTGGATCCACCGAAAACACAAATATTTCTTATATGATGACTTGAGGAACCTGCCATTTCTACACACTTCTATATTTGATGAATATATGGGATGAGTAGAAATGAAGGGAAGGAAGAGAAGAATTTATAGATGAAAAAGTGAAAATGCAATCATATCACCTATATGTAGGCCAGCTGTAGTCTCACAAACTCTCTCTCTCTCTCTTTATTAATTATTTATTTTGAAAAAGCATCTATGTACAGGTAGTTGTGATTGTGGCTCACATCTTCCCTTGGTTTTACGTCCAAGAATGGCTTAAACGCCCTCTATGGGTCGGGGATAGGCTTCCCATCCAGTTTTCTTAAAAACTGGCAAACAGGGTCTTTTTTAGTCAGATTCCCAAGACTAAGTCGATCATGTTCTTTATGGAATTGTGGCCATAAATCATGAATTACACGATGCACATCTCCACTAGGATGCGTCTCAAGGGTCAACAAAAGATTATCTAAAGACCCCTTACTCAGGCCATCCTTAATGAATTGTATCTTATCTTCACGGTTTACAGATACCATTCCTTAAGAACGACATGTCGTATTACAAGTCCATCTGGCACATCGATGACAGACTTTCAGTCGTTTTGCACGACGTTTCTTTGCAAAAGTGCTTTTACCTATTCCAGGCATGTGTGAAATGAAAGAATTGGATGACTCACCTGGTAATCGAACCTTTGCTTCAATTAACCAACGGATATCTTCAGGAATTCCATGATTCATTAACAACCTCAATCTTGCACACCTAGCACGGTAAATTTTATTAATCGCATGTGGAGGCAAAGCGGGAAAATACCTTTTCAACTTTTCAAGAGTGGTGTCCATTTTCAAAAGAGAATTAGAGAAGTGATTCAAAGAAGGAAGAAAGAGCTAAGAATTATACAAACATATACAGATATCAGTTATTTGGGAAACTGAAAGAACCGACTTAAGTCACGGAGTACCGTTATCCGCCATTTGACCGGGGTGAAAGAGAGACTAGCAAAACAATAGATACAACAAAACACAAAACAATGTGAGAAAAAGAATCAATCTTTATATACAGGATCACTCAATTTAATAGAGTCATTTTCAACCGAAAAATTATCAAAATAAACTTTCAAACGATGCCCATTTACCTTGAAAACATTGCCATTCTTTGGATCCTCAATATCACAGGCCCCATATGGATACACATGTTTCAAAATAAATGGACCGCTCCATCTTGATCTTAGTTTTTCAGGAAATAAATGGAGTTGAGAATTATAAAGCAAAACTTTTGACCAGTATCAACTTTTGACAATTTTCACAAGTTTTGCCAGAATGCATGTGTGTCCTTGAACATGGTGGGCCAATAAAATCCATTTTGTAAGATTTTTGCAGTCGTCTCTCTTGATGAGAATTGACTCCCACATGCTTCAGAATGACAAAGTTTAATGACATTACTTACCTCATTGTCGGGAATGCATTTTTGAAATATTTGATCAGGACAATTTTTGAATAAGTAAGGGTCATCTAAGTAAAAGTTCTTCACTTCGTTCAAAAACTTTCCTTTGTCTTCGGTACTCCAGTGAGCTGGCAAATCTCTTGTTGCAAGAAAATTGATATTTTAGCAAACCAAGGCATTGAACTGAGAGAAAGTAAGGATTCTTCAGGAAAGTAATCATCGATTGGTGTTATGTCAGATATCAAATCTGTTGTCACTCTTGACAAAAAGATCGGCATCAATATTTCGTGCCCTTTTTCATCCGTGATTTTCCTGAGAATAAATCATTTGCAAATCTTCATATTCATCCAACTCAATTTTACTCAAAGTAGATTCAATGTTGATCATGAACTAATTCTTCAATATTGATCTACTTCTTGTAAATCATTATCATCTCCAGGCTGCTTGCAAACGTTGAAAATATTCATCTCTAATGTCATGTTTCCAAAAGATAACTTCATGAGTCCATTCCTACAATTAATCAATGCATTAGAAGTTTGCAGAAAAACGGACGTCCTAAAAATAAT